>NW_027213828.1:62500-65000 GCF_042767895.1 Penaeus vannamei | reverse complement strand
TATATATAGATATGTATATATATATATATATATATATATATACATATATGTATATATATACATTATATATATATATATATATATATATATATATATATATATATATATATATATATATATATATATATATATATAAACAGAGGTAGTAAGAGAGAAAAAGAGAGAGGCTGGAAGGATGAGAGAGGAAGGAGGGAGAGTTACTTATAGAGATGGGAGAGAGAGAGAAAGGGGGAGGTATATATATGTATCTCTCTCTCTCTCTCTCTCTTTATATATATATATATATATATATATATATATATATATATATATATATATATATGTATATACGTATATATGTATATATACATATATATACATATATGCAGAGAGAGAGAGAGAACGGGAGGGATATATATATATATATATATATATATATATATATATATATATATATATATATATATATATATATATATATATATATATATATATATATACACAGAAATGGAGAGTGGGTGTGGGAGTGAGAAAGAGAGAGAGAGGAGCAGAATATGTGCATCAGTATACGTCATCATTTCTGGCTCTGTCCTGCCTCAGACGCCTCCTCAAGCGTCAGCCATGCTTCAGCATTCGTGTCAGCTTGATCGGTCGACTTCATTGGCGGAAACGAAAAGATGAAGCGTTGGATTAGGATGTTCTGAGGTGGCATTGGTGGAGTGTAGACGTAGCGACGCCCACTCCACCGCTAGTCTAGGGAAACACTATAAGAATCACTAAACATTGGCCACCCTCAGTCATTCCTGGGCGCCTCCTTGTAGGACACCACCTCCTCTTCTGCCCCCGCCATGGCCTCGGCCAAAGCAAGGACTTCGTTTCTCCTGCTCTTGCTCCTCATCTTCCCTGCGGCCCCTTTCGAAATTCTGAGAGGTCAGTTCGGCGACCTTAATCGGTCATTAGCCAGACAGTAAAAAAAAAAAAAAAAAAAAAAAAAAAAACGGAGGAACTCGCTAACTTTGAGTCTTGTTTTTTTTCAGACTGCATCGTTTCTTCCCAAATAACGGAGAGCAATATCCTGTTCGACACCCTGGAGTTCCTGGCCCTCGTGCCTGACGGACGGACTGGGATTCGAGCTCGCATCTCTTGCGCCGACGACCAGTACCATTACATCGAATGGAATTCTCAAAGGATAACTGCGACGACGACGAGCACTTTCGGCCCTTACGGCGCTCCCGACAGCAGCAACGGCTGGACGAGGTTCACGCTTGGCTATGTGGGACATCTGACGCTCTTCGACGGCCGACGTCAGTCGTGGCTGCCTGGCAACATTTCCTTCCAGTGTCCCGTGTCCAACGTGGAGCTCTCGGGAAGCTTTTTCACTCGGATGTGTCCCACAAGCACGCCCGTGTGGAAGGTGGAAGGCAAGGGCAGCGTCGATATTCCCCTACACGTGGACGACGAAACACCAGAGAATCTAACGCTGTTCTCCACGACCAACTTCCGACCCGTTTTCAGAGTCGACGATTCGGAATTCCACTTGGGGATGAGTGGAGAGAGTCTGATGACGGGGAGACACCACGAGCCTCTGTTTGGGGGCACCGACCATCGCCTTGTCCTGAAGACATACAAGGAAAACGGCAGTACGATGTTCCAGGTACACAATCGGGCTCTTTGGGTCATCTCAACTCATGGAATATACTCGTAGTGTTTGATATCTTCGCATAATTTGTAATGGAAGAAGCATTCCCGTCTTTAGGTGTTGAGTGCTGGTCTTCCCATACACACGGAGAGTCTGAAAGAAGTCCCAAAGAGAATGCGTGTTCAGAGTCAGGACGGCCACAGATTTGTTCTGGTACAGAACCTGGGATCAAGATGGCCATGGTACACAAGAGAGGCAAGAAATCCTCATGATAACACGGAGGGGCAGTGCAACGAAACTGGTAAGCTCTTGTACATTTCCAAGTCTATGTATTTAAACAGTAGTGTGTTTATCCTGTTTACTAAACTGCGAAGGAAATATCTGGCTACCGTATATGGGGGCAATTTTGAGAAACACTTCCAATTCTCTTACATTCTCTCCCGCTCCCCTTCTCTCAGGAAGTCTAGGGAATCCGGGAAATACAGTATCCGTTAACGAGAAATAATATTGTCTTTCTGAACTTTGAGTGAAAATTAAGGCAAACAGAAACGATATCATCAGCTCTTCCATACGTAATACATTAGTCCTATTTCGTGTAGTAATTTCATAATTTTATTCTTAGAAGCCTTCAGAGGCGTCTGAATCTGACCAATAATATATTGCTAAAACGAAATATAACAACATAACTTATAGATACTATAAGAGAGCCGTTCACCTTAATTTTCATACTACAATAACTGAAATTAACTAAACAGTTTAAAGAGATTTCAACATTATATAAACGATTAATTTCTTGCTTAGATTACACCTGGTATTTGCTGTCTATGCTGGTCAGTGTCACGATCTCCTTCGTGATTCTTCTGGTCCAACATTGCAGGCTCT
>NW_027213826.1:40000-45692 GCF_042767895.1 Penaeus vannamei | reverse complement strand
CGTCCTACACGCCGGGGGGGCGGGCGGTCGCGGGCGCTCATGACGTCACGGGGCGAGGGCGTGGTCGCGGGGACGTCGGCCTCGACGCCGCTGCCGGACCTCGCCGTCCTCACGCGCAGGGACAGCAACTCGCCCATCATCGGCGTCGCGCCCTTCATGGCGCGGCCCAAGCCCGCCGCCAAGAGGCCTCCGCCCACGACTGCCGCCCCGGAGACGACGACCGGCGCCCCGGAGACGACGACTGGCGCCCCGGAGACGACGACTGGCGCCCCGGAGACGACGACCGGTGCCCCGGAGACGACGACCGGCGCCCCGGAGACGACGACCGGCGCCCCGGAGACGACGACTGGCGCCCCGGAGACGACGACCGGAGCCCCCGACGACTACTGGCGCCCCGGTGACTTCCACCAGGGCTCCTGAGACCACTGCCGGAGTTCCTGAGACCACGACGGCGGCCCCGGAAACCTCCTCGAAGGCCCTCCCTGGCGCCACCGAGGGCGCCGCCCCCCTCCGTGGCCCGCAGCACGACCGAGGCGCCCCTCGCGGCCACCGCCAGCGAGCGGAGCGAGCGAGGCGCCGCCGGCGAGCACGCCCGCCGCCCCCTCTGCCGCGCCGGCGGGAGGCCCCGGCCCCTCGCCCAGCCCGAGGGGCGGCGCCGCGCGGACCCCGCCCCCGGCCGCCGCGAAGGCCTCGTCGCCGCCCTACTGGGTCATCCACAACCGCCGGCCGCCGCAGGAGCCGGTGCGGCCGGCGCCACGCCCGCGGGCGGAGGGCGGCACGCCGCGCAAGAAGTGGCGGAGGCCCGCTCAAGGACGCCCGCCCCGGGACGCCGGACGCCAAGACGCGGGCGGCCGACGCGGCGGGCGGCGGCAGCGGGGCGCCCCCCGCGCCACCGCGCCGCCCACAAGAAGGAGTTGTGGATCTTCCGCGGCGACGGCTCGCGCGGGCTGGGCGGGCCGCCGCTGCCCGTGGGCGTGAGCGACGGCCGCGTCAGCGACGGCGCGGTGGTGGGCGCGGGCGTGGTGGCGTCGTGCGTGGGCCTGGCGCTGCTGGTGGGCGGCCTCCTGCTGGCGCGCGGGGCGCGGCAAGGCGGCCAGCCCGCGGGGGGCGGCGCCGTCGTCGTACTGGCGCCAGGGTGGCGACTACGACGTGGTGATGGCGGTGGGCATGGGCGCCGCGGGCGGCGGCCTCGTCACCGAGTCGGAGGGCACGGTGGGCGTGGTCACCGAGACGCACCGCGGCCTCAACAACCGCCTGTACCTCCTCCTGCAGCGGGACTCCTCCACGGGCATCACGCCCGAATCGCTGCCCGACCCCCGCGCCCTCACGCCCGCGCCCCCGCACTGACCCCCCGCGCCCCGCCCACCGCTCCCGCACTGACCCCCCCGCCCACCGCCCCCCGCACTGACCCCCCGCGCCCCGCCCCACCGCCCCCCGCGCTGGGCCCCGACCTAGACCCCCCCCCCCCCCACTGCTCCGACCCTGCAGAACCCTCGCTCTCGCTTTTTCTTCCTCTTCCTCTCTCCCTTTTCTCCTCTTTACTCCTTCCTGTTCCCTGTCATTTCCTTCCCGTCTGACTTCTCTCTTCCTTCATTACAAATGTTCTGTCATCCCTCCTTCCCCTTATTCTGTCTTTATCACCCTCTTCTCCTTCCCATCTACCGTTATCCAAGAGACCAATCTTTTTACAGAAAGAAATGAACAAACAATAAATAAAGAAAGAAAGAATTAAAATACCAAAGTGAAAAACAAAATGGTGACAAAGAAATTGACAAAAGACTACGAACAAAAAAGAATGACGATACAAAGAAACAAGACGAAGAAACTGACGATAAAACACGTGAAACGGAGAACAGGAAGATAAAGATCGAGAGAAAGCAGAAACACCTATATAGAAAATGGGAGAAACAGGGAAAGAGGAATAACGAAAACGAAGACAAACTAAAAATAACGAAAACGGACACAAGGGGAAGGAAGAAATAGGCAGCAAAGACATAAACAAATAAACAAGGACATGTAATACATTCTTTGTGTCCTTGTTTGTTTGTTTACTTGACAATGACAAACATAATATTCTTCAAAGACAAAGGACAATTAGATTAAAAAAGAAAAGAAAAACGACAAAACATTCTTGCAAGAACAAGAACAAACAGACAAATAAAAATAACCGTTTTCTGTGAAATTCCAAAAATACAGGTACGTTTTTTGTGTGTTAACCTAACGCTGTTTAAAAAAGAAAAAAAAAAAGTTTGAAAACAACAGTTGCGCCTTTTTTCCCAACTAGTCATTAGCATAAGAGACACTAGAAGTTAGGAAGTTGTTAGGAAACTTTCTTTTATATCTAATCAAGAAATAATATTAATAATAATAAAGATAATAATAATATCTGACAACTCTGCATCAACGCTGCGTCGAGTTGCCAGTTTATGATTTTCGCCGTAATTTTATGCGGTGAAAATAACGTGTGTGTGTGCGTGTGTGTGAGAGAAGTTAACTCAACGGTGAAGTTAACGATGAAGTTAATTGTGTGTTGATATCGCAAGGGAGAAATTAACATGAGATTTTAACGTGCCTGGTTGCAGATCGTGGGCATACAATAAGCCTGTTGTTGCATATTGCAATCCTTAATTTACATGTATATGTGTGTGTTTGTCGCGCATTTATCTTCATATAAGTAAAGTAGAAGATAGAAAAAAAAAGTAATGTAAATCGTAGAAAAAAATACATTAAAGGAAAATAAGAAAATGGAAAAAGAATCACTATTAACTTTCAGAAAGTGATTTGCGTTAATTACACAGTTGACAAAGACAGAGACACTGCACTGTGTTATCCGTGAAAATAAACAGAGAGAAAGACAATAAAGCGAGACTAAGTATAAACAGAAAAAAAAAATTACATCGCTAATGTGAATAACGATCTTTAAAAACAAAACACACACACGCTTACAAAGGCCGAAAGAAAATGAAGCCAAAGACCAATCCACAACCCGAACACCCGAAGACGAAGCCAAGGCCAAGAAGCACCCTCACCCACGAGTTGAGACGAGGCCGCGGTTCCTGTGATGTTATAATGTACATTTCTGTGTCTCATTCAGTGTATGGCGACTGTGTATATGATGGTGGAGAGTATATCTCTTGTTTTAGATATTTTTAGTTATGGAATGTATATGAAATCTGTCCAATAAATAATGAAACTTTCGAATCTGGTTTTATTTTTATTAATCATCTTTATTTGTCTACCAACTTTTGTTTATTCAGTTATATAGTTTTATTACTTATCTTCATACTTATATACTTTTTTTTTAAGGAATGGTCGGAGGATTAATCGAATAAGCACACACACACACACGCACACACACACACACACACACACACACACACACACACACACACACACACACACACACACACACACACACACACACATACGCACGCAAAAGCACATACATGAACACGCACGCGCACACAAACACATGCGCACACACACACGCACGCACACATACGTATGTACGTGCACACACGCACATATACACACACATACACAAACATACGCACGCACACATGCACGCACAAACATATCGACACACACAAACACACACACACACTAAAAAATAAAGATATCTTTCATCAACATAAGATAAAAGAAGTAATTATTACTAAAATAATATTTACAACACTAATAATCGTAGCAAAAAATACTGATAATGATAATATTATTAGCAGTAGTAATAACGATAGATATGATACCAATGATGATAAAGATAATCATGATAATGATGATGATTATAATAATAAAAATAGTCTAAGATGAGAGTAATAATAATAATGATCAATGATGCTATCGATAATAAGAATTAATGATATCATTAATAGTAATAAATGATATTAATGATGACAATTAACGATAATCAAAAATAAATATAATAATAATAACAACGATAATGACAATGATAACAATGATAATGGTAATGATAATCACAATAGTAATAAATCACATAAATGACATAAAAATAACGTTAACAATGATGATAATACTAATGAAATTTCTGATAAAGATGACGATGATAATGTCTGATACTCATTTAATTGTACAAAGTGCCATTCGTCCATTCGTGCAATAACCGAAATAACCGAATAATCAACATAACCGAAATAACTGAAATGGCCGAAATAGCCGGATAACTGAGTAACCGAAATAGCCAAAATAGCCGTATATCGGATATTACCGAAATTGCCACAATAACCTACATAACTGAATATCCGAAATAATAAAAAAATAATAAGTAAAATAACTGAAATGACTCAATAACCGAGTTTTGAAAATCGAATAATCAAAAATAAACAACCGAATAACCGAAATGATTTTCAAAAATCAATTAATCAAAATAAATTAAATAACCGAATTTATCAAAATAATCTAATAATCAAAACAACTGAATAACCGGAATGACCGAAATAACCGAATAACCGAAATAACCGAATAACCTAAAGAATCGAAAAAAACGAAATATCCCAAATAACCAAATAACCGAAATAACCGAATAACCGAAATAACAAAAATAACCGAAATAACCAAAATAACCGAATAATCGAAATAACCGAAATAATAAAAAACCGAAAGACCCGAACTGGTTTCCGTCGAGCAACAAAATCCTCAGAATTAGTGCCGATTTTGAGTTGGATTTGAGGAAGGAAAACGCCTCTTGAAAAGCCCGCCAAAACTGTCAACATCGCGGCCTCTTGTTTTCCCGCCATCAGAAGAATCAGTGATGATAACGATAATGATGATGAATAAGATGAATATGATTATGATGGTGATTATGAATATGATTATGATGGTGATTATGAATATGATTATGATGATGATTATGATGATGATTATGATGATGATTATGAATATGATTATGATGATGATTATGAATATAATGAAAATGATGACTGTGATGATGAAAAGGATGATTATGATGGTGATTATGATGATGAAAATTATGGTTTTGATGATGAATATAATGGAAATGATTATGATGAATGCAACAATAATGTTCATAATATAAATGAAACAATAATGCCATTTATTTAAATGTATACATATATATATATATATATATATATATATATATATATATATATATATATATATATATATATATATATGTGTGTGTGTGTGTGTGTGTGTGTGTGTGTGTGTGTGTATATATGTATGTATATATGTGTGTGTGTATTATATATAGACATACATTCATGTAATATAAATATATTACATATGTAAGCATGAGCCGTATTCATGTTGACAAATGTAGAAAAGGTATGTGGGGGGGGGGGTTAGTGGTAGGAGGATGAATATCGGAAGGATGGATAGTTGGAGTTGAAGGGGATGTGTTGTCTTGGGAGGGATTAGGAGGAAGGGGTGTAGGGGGCTATGAGAGTAAGAGGGGGATGGATTTCAGGAGGATGGGTATCGGGAGGATGGGTATCGGTGGTGGGCGGGATTGAGGGGGTTAGGTTGTGTTGAGAGGGAGGAGGAGGAGGAGGGGGTGTAGGGGGGATATGAGCAGGAGGGGGATGGATATCGGCAGTCACTTCGAGTGTGGAGGGAGCATGAGTTTTGGGATCTTGTGTCTCAAGAATATAACTTTGAATGTCATCCATAGTTTCTGCAGTGGAGTTGGTTGGAGAGTTTTGTGGGACAAAGG
>NW_027213826.1:15000-32500 GCF_042767895.1 Penaeus vannamei | reverse complement strand
AATGCAAATCGAGCACAAATTTTGGTTTTCTTTCTATGTCGAGTCCAACTCACTCTAATCTAATCCAAGACAGATCCAGCAATAAATCGCACAACCTAACAACAAGACAAAATCTAATATTATTGTTCACTTTAAGTTCAATCAGCCAATAAACTTTATAGCCAAGTCAACTAATAGGAATGTATGTTACTATCCGATTTAAAGCCTTTAAATTCTGCCATGAACTCCCACTAGTTTAATTAACCTATTCTCCAGCTGCTTATTTAGCCTACACCTCAGGCAGCAACATTTATTGCCACTTGGTGCTTGCATTTCATTTTCATAACTATGATTTCTTCTTGTTGCTGTTTCTTGCATAATCAAAACTAAATTGTTCTTTTCTTGAGGAACTTGGTAATTTACTTTATCTACAAACGTTTTCTTTGCAGATATTTCATACCCTACTACATGATAAAAGAAATAAGACAAAAACAAATACAAATTATGCTGTAAACGAAAAAAAACAAACGAGTAAAAACAAAATGGACCCTCTCTCTCATACAAGTGGCCGTAACCAAAAAGGAAAAAAATAGTAATTGTTAATAGTATGATAATGATAACAGCTGCCTCTTCATACCTGTAATCAAATCATCTAAATTTCTTCAACTGACCAAATAAATAACATGAAACCACCTTCCGGCCCCTTACTCAAACACAGAACCAAGAGCTCCATCTTAATACCGGTAATTGAACTTGAGCTTGAGGAGGTACTTGACATTGACCTGCGCCACATCATAGACAATGAACTCATTGTAGAGAAGCGAGGTGTTACCGACGGGGGCCTGGATGCCCTTACCCAGCGGCACTTCCACCCCGTCGACGGTGATGCTCTCACTGGGGTCAGGGCAGGTGCGTCCCAGACCCTTTGTACTGTGCATCCCCTTAGGTAGTTTTTCAACATATTCCGCATGGTTGCGCTCGTACCTGGGGAAGGAGAGAGGGTGATTTGAGATGAAGAAATGGAAATTAAATGACCTAATTAACATTTGTCATTTGTCCAGTACACGATGCAAAATTTCTTAACATAAGAAGCTACTGCATCTTAAATGTCAGGCAGTTAAATCACCAAATTCTTTAAAATGAAGTAACAGTTTTTCACTTTTTGAAAAAGCATACATACATAATTCCCACTTTCTCAAAGTAACTCTTCTAAGTAATTCTATCCATTAATTGAATAAAACCTCTGTATGTTCTTCATGATCATACTTCATCATTACTTATTTACAAACCTGTTAAAAAGTAACAAACTAAAACATAATAGCAAGACATCAAAAGAACAAGGCTGCTTTCCATGGATATCATGTAAGGTCCTACATCAAAATGACACTACTTACATATTTCCAAGTGCTACGTCTGCGAGCAGGATGAGACCCGTTGGGTTTGACTGTGAGGTGCAACAGTAGTTTGCAGATTTGGACACCATATCAGCGAAATAGACACCCTTACCAAACATGTAACCAGTGACGGGAGCTTCCGGTGGTGCAATTCTTAGACCCTGAAAAGACACAGTACAAGTTTTAATATCAACCTCATTTGATGATTTTTGCTTATTTCTCATTTCTAACACTTCACTTAGCGTCCAATAACCTAAAGAAAAGAAGAAAAAAAAACAACCATAGTAAGTGTTATTGAAACAGTTCATAGCACTTAATAACCAAATAAGACTATACTAACTATACTGCTAAATATCTACCAATTTATACAGCAGTCTATCAAAAGGAAAAATATCTCAAGACAAAAAAAATAAAGTAACGGCTACTATTCTTAGCTATGCTTTTCTATCTCATGTTCTAATCTACTCATAAACCCTGCAAATTAATTTTTCAATTCTTTCAATCATATATAAATCTTATCAAGCGAAACTGAGCATTCATGAAACTCGACCAGTCACTAAACACAACCCTAATTGATGAAAGCGAGAAAAAAGAAAAAAGTACGCGAGTCTAAAGATACAAATCAGACAAAAACGTCAAATTCAAACAGCCACTGAACACAATCCCAACCGACAAAACAGAAAAAAAAAGAGTAAAAGCACAAACCTGAGAAAGAATGCCAGCAAAGTTGGTGAGCCTGGAGCCGTGCCAGAGGAGCTTGCGATTGTGGAGCTGCTTGAACGGCTTGAAGCGCTTCTTCTCTCCGCTCCTTTCGATCTTGAACGCCTACGGAGTGAGACAGATGAGATCAGTTGCTTTTATTTAATCAGGGTTTATTACCAGTTGCAGAGAAAGGTCACAGAACAGGTCAAACTCTTAGTGGGGGCAAGGTATGTTTGTGGGGGAGAAGAAAGGAGAAGAAAAGAGAATAAGAAGGAAACAGGTAGTGATTAGCATCTGAAAATAATTACTATTAACCAATAGTAATTACTAACAGGGGACAGGAGGACTGGGCAGGAGGAGGTGGAAAATCTACAATATTTCTGGTGTTAAGACAAAATATAAATATATATATAACAGTCTCCCTTTACTGCAGCAGGTATAATGTATCACATTTATAAAGTTAAATATCACCATAAAGAATTTAGATAATTCTATATCAAAAGAAATTTGAGACTTGAAAAAAAGATATACATGTCTGCCTCTTTATCTGAGAGGCAGACAGCAACAGACAGACAGAAACTCACCTCCTCAACCACCAGCTTATAATGTCCGTGTGTGGATGCGTGAGTATTACTGACATATTTCTTGATCATGCTGAACTCCTCTGACTTCTTGTCCACCACGTCGATCTTGGTGTTGAGTTTGCGGTAGTGCTTGTCGATCGGGTCGGCGTCCTTGTCCTCGTCACCCTCCGACTTCAGGAGGTTGTAGGCCACCTCAATCTCACTCAAATTGTCCAACATGGCCACCTTTGCCTGGGGGGGATAATACGTAAATATAATATGAGTTGTGATGGTAATGACATTAGTGATAGCAACAGTTCATAATCTTGGTACTGCTGTATTATTAACAGTAACAATAAGAATAAAGATAACAATAATAAAAACAATAATTATAAAAATGACAAGTATTAATATTAATAATAGTAATAATAATAATAATAATAGTAACAATAATAATAATAGTAATAATAATAATAATAGTAATAATAGTAATAGTAATAATAATAATAATAAAAGTAATAATAATAATAATAATAATAATAATAATAATAATAATAATAATAATAATAATAATAATAATAATAATAATAATAATAATAATAATAATAACAATAATAACAATAATAATAATTACTATTATTATTATCATCATTATCATTATCATTATCATTATCATTATCATTATCATTATTATTATTATTATTATTATTATTATTATTATCATCATCATCATTATTAATGTAATAACAATATAGTAATAATAATAGTAACAACAATATAATAGCAGTATCAGTGATAGTGATGGTAAAAATCAAAGCAACAATGCTTGAGATAATAATAAAGGTCAGTATCATTATTACAACTATCATTAGAATCATTCTAAAAAAAGAAAACAAAAAAGAAAAAAAAAATCTGTCAACCAAAATGCAACCTCTCACCTTGATAAGCTCCAGATCATCCAGGATGGGGGGTTTCTTCATGCCGAAGTCGTGGGGGATGAGGGTGAAGAAGCGGTTGGAGCAGTCGAGGAGCTGAGCCTTGATCCTGGCCTGGGCGGAAGAGGAGGCGGAGTCTGAGTCGTCATCCTTCGTGTCCTGCTTGTCACTGATGAGCTTTAGGGCTTCCGAAAGGACCTTGTAGGCATTCTCGATCTGCTTCTTGCTCAGCTTCCCAAGGGGCATCTTCTTCACGTCAATCTGTGGGGAGGAGGGAAGATGTAATAAAAAAAAAAAAAACAAAAAAAAAAAAAAAAAAAAAAAAAAAAAAAAAAAAAAAAAAAAAAAAATAATAATAATAATAATAATAATATTTAATTGCTTACAAATTGAAAAGGACGATGAAGATTCGACTGCATTCCCTATGAAGACTGATTGTTCAGATGGAAGTTGGAAGTGATCATTAAAATGCATGACGACCAGATGGATAAAGTAAATTAAAGATACTACAGTAAATAACTGGATGGTATACAAAGCTGAAGACTTAAAACACAATTTACCACTGAGGCTGTGTTGAATCGGACTAGTGTACAAATACATGTACTATTATTACCAATCTTAAACTTTCTTCTACTCAAGATATTTAGCAAATCTCACATAATTTGAATGTTTAATCTACTCATAAAGAAGCCTAATTCTGAAAAAACAGATGAAGGACTTGAATACTCCTTCAAAGTAGTGAGAACAAATTCATACATCAGATATGATACCTATAATTATATATAAGGACTCATTCGCACTGCTTACCTCAAACTCAACAAGGGCATTTTTCATCGTGTCTACATCAAATATGAGTGCGACTAGCTCCTGGACTTGCTTTGGTAACTTGCTCTTTGAGCCTCCTGTGGTAGGCTTCTTTACTATTTCTTCATCCTGTAAGTATAAGCATAGGAATATAGAAAAATTGGTGTGATTTTCCATAACAATATCAAGCCTTACTTTCTGAAGAGTGTCATATGAAATCACTTTATCCCAGCTATACTGCATTCCAAAACTATACATGCCATACTCAAAAACAAAACACCCAAGATGAGAATCACCAACAAAACCATTTTCAGTAGATCAGTCATCCCCTCCTCCTCCTCTCAATAGCATTCTCCTTATCAACTGGGACAAAAATGGTGGTCAAAACAGCTCACCACTTAATCCCCTTTAAACCAAACAACCCCAAGGATACAGAAGAATATCCACAGCCCTACACTGACCTGGCCGTAGTCGATGTCGAGTGGATACCAACAGCCAGGCACCTTGTTGAATTCCTTGGCAGAGAAGCGGTTGCCTGTCTTCTCTTCGTAGAGCCCCTCAAACTGGGCCAGGGCATCCTGCAGGTCCTCCTTGCTTTCCAGCTTGTTGTTGCCGATGGTGGTGCCAATGCGACCCCAGGAACGGAATAACCACCAACTGCAATAAGTAGCCCATGCACTTTAATGTCTTTTGACAGGATTTCAATATCTCTTAATAGGTTTTCATTCTTTCTCTTTCTTTAATTCTGTCATTTATTCATCATAAACTACGTCACATCTACATCCCCATACCTGTTTTTCTTGTCACTCTCCAGCACTTGCAGCTTGTAATAGGAGTTGGTTCCTCGCACAATGTCCACCAAGCCCAGGACACAGTTGTAGATCTTTTTGCCTCCCTTCAAGGTTGAAAAAGAGAAAATATGAACAAAGTTGTGATTCACACGCAATAACACAGCTGACTGACAGTTATAGAGGTAATTAATTCAGATATTACTTTATCAATCAGCATGTTATATCTATGTATAAATCTATCTACACAGACATACATATATTGATACCATATTTATAGTAATGTATCTATGTAATTATACTTATAGATTTTCAAAACCAATATATACAAGTACTTATATATCCATCTATATGCTCTATACATCCTTCACTATCTATCTATCCAACTAACAACCTATCTATCTATCCATTTATCTATCCATTTACTTATCCATTTCTCTATCATTCTTCTTTCTTTCCATCTCTTCATCATCTATCTATCTATCTATTCATCTCCCCATATATCTATCTATTCATCTCACCATCTATCTATTCATCTCTCCATCTATCTATTTATCTCTCCATCTATCTATCTATTCATCTCTCCATTTATCGATTTGTTCATCTCTCCATCTGTCTATCACTCCATCACACCATCTATCCATCTATCAATTCAAACCTACTAACACATTAAAATGGACACCATTGTGCACTGTCTGGTAACTGTGACTAACTTGGTAGCAATAAGTGAGCTGGGATGTTTACATTTCATTTTAAATACACATGGCTACTGAATATCTAACACTATGAAGGAGCAGGCTAATATGGCATTACAATCCAGTTCTAAGTTAGATACTCAAAAGCTTCTGAGATTCCACTGGTGCAGCCAGCAGAATGGTTGAAATTCCATTTTATGAAGGGATTTACTAGGCAAAAATGTAGCAGGGACGAGCTGCAGTCAACATCTGCTATCCTAAAGTCCACTTTGCCAGATTTGTTTAAATCATAGCTGTGAAATCACTGATGTATTGTGAATTAGGGTATCTAGAACCTTGCTAGATACCATGTAACTTGCTAGTTACAAGAAAATCCAAAAGGAGGATCCAGACAATGATCTCCCAGAATATAATTGCAGCCCTAATTTTCTTTTCTACACTTAATAATGGTCCTTCACTCTCATGCACACACATACACACAAATAAATATGCTATCACTTGTACTACAATGATGCCTAATCCTTTGGTTGACTAATGTGTATTATTCCAATTTCCCATAAAATATACTGACATTAGTTTCATCCTTTTATAATATAGATTTAGCTACATTTAGAAAAAAAATATATTGAACTTCATTTGGGAGTTTTGGCATTTTAAAATTTGCGCTGAAAAAGTGTTTTGTTTAGTTTTTCACCCTGCTGTTTGGCACGTGGCAAATTCTGTTAATAAGTATCTCATATTGTAGAGGTGGTGTCATGACACGACTGCTTTTGGGGGCTGACTTTGAGATGGGAGGTTATCGGCCAAAACAACTTAGACCTAGCACGTAATCCCTTCATCCAAACAGAAACAAGCACAGTAAGCCTCCTCACTCCCCCACCTGATACACATGGGCCTTGTCTTCGAGGCCAGAGTCTGGGTCGACAGCTGCTCCTCCCTTCAACTTGATCTTCTGTTTTTCCGGCATGCTCTTGGTGAATCGAGATTCTGTGGGAAAAGGAGAGGAGGTAATGGTGGCACCTGAGCAGTTTGTCAGGTTGGTTGTAAATATAACTCTAGATTTGAATTTCCCCACAAAACTTGTAAAATCATCTGCAAATGAAAGTTGTGAGGATGTTTGCATTAAAAACCAATGGAAAAGAAAGTACTCATGGTCTTTGATTCCTATATTGCAACATTTATTAGAAGAGGCAATAATCAAAGGACCTGATGTCACGAACATAAAGGATGGAAACAAGATATAATTCCTTACCAAATTTAGATTTAGTTGATGACTTAGAAGCATGGACTCTGTCCTGGGGCTGTAAGAGAACGAAGATTTCTGTAAGCTGAATTCATGAAGTAACAAGACACTGATGTTAATAACGATATCAATAAAAAACAAAGAGACTTTTACCAAGACCTATTACTTTCAAATTGATACATATTCTAACATTCAACATTTCTCTGATGGTCAGGAGGAGAGAATTACATCTTAGGGTGTCCTACTTATTAACAAAAAGGAATTTCTAGAAACACAAAATAAATGCATAGGAGTGTCTGGCACGGATCACTTATGCCAAACCGGAGGGATAACCTGACATTCACGACCTATACAAGCTTAAAATCAAGAATCATCGAATATCTCCAACAATAAGCATTCAGATGGTAAGAATTGACTCTCACAATTGTTTTTTATACAAAATTCGCCATTTGTCTTAATCTAGACTTTCTTTCATTTAAAGTACAAAACCAAGGGATTTGGCAAAAGGCCCAATGTCTTTTTATCTCTCTCTCTCTTACAGAACAGGGAATCATAACAATATTACTCCACTACCTTACATCATTCCGCATAAACCCACTGAAGCCAAGAGGGTATCCATACATGCCCTGTTTACTGCATCCTTTGTTTAACAATAACGATAACACAGAAGGCTCCACAGTTACCAAGTAGTTAATTACTAGGCTTACCTGATATCTCACCTGCTTACCCTTTTCCTTGAATTTCCAGAATGAAAGGTGGTACTTTTATTTCCATTTGTATTATTAATACTGTCATAATGATAGAAGAATCAATAATAATAATAATAACAATAAATAATAATAATAATAATAATAATAATAATAATAATAATAATAATAATAATAATAATAATAATAATAATAATAATAATAATAATAATAATAATAATAATAATGATAATAATAAAAAAAAAAAAAAAAACTTACATCGCCACCCCAGGGGGCCATGTTCTTCTTCTGGATCATGAGCAGCGCGCCCCCCTTCTCCACCTCCTCCAGGAAGTCGTCGCTCACGCACTGGATGTTGTGCTCCTTCGCGGCATCGATCTTTTTGTTGGTGCCTCCAATGTGGTCTGCAAGGTGGAGGGAGGGAAGCCGGTGACATTTTGCGATCCCCTTTTGTGACCCAGGTTATATTTTCTCTGGCTATTTATTTTGCTTTTATTATCATTATTACTATTAATGTCTTTAGTACTGTTTGGACGACAATAACAATAATAATAACAATAATAACAATAACAATAACAATAATAATATTAACATTAATAATAATAACAATAATAATAATAATAATAATAATAATAATAATAATAATAATAATAATAATAATAATAATAATAATAATAATAATAATAACAACAACAATGACAATAAAAATAACAATAACAACAACAATAATAAAATAACAATAACAATAATAACAAAAACAATAGCAACAATACTAACATCAATGTTAATATTTTGTTGCCATTTTCCTTAGACTGACAATGTTTTCATTATCCCTGCTATCATGACTGTTATTACTAATTTTGATTTTTAAAACATTATCAATATCACCATCATTATAATTAAAACAAGACTAAATTCAATTACAAGGAAAAGAGAGAGAAAAAGAGCAGTAGATGAAATGAGAAAGCAAAAATGAAAGAAGATAAGAAAGAGAATGAGAAAAAGAAAAGAGAGGAAAAGAGACAGATAAAACCCTAGAGAAACCAGGAAAGAGAATGAGGATGAAAAACAAAACGAAAGATAGACATGGCAACAGTGAACTAGAGAAGACAAGAAAGAAAGAGAAAAAGAGAAAGAGAAAAAGAAAGAAAAAGGAGAGAAAGAAAAAGAAAGACAAAGGAAAAGAGTTAAGAAAAAGAAAGGAAAGAGAGAGATTAAGAGAGCAAGCAAGAAACGTTCAAATCCGGAACCAAAGCAAACGCAGCCACAGACCAGCAGTCGTGATGACGGCCGCTGTGTCCTTCTCCACTTTGCTTGCCACTTCTCCTCCGAGTTCCTTGATCTTATTCTTCATCTCCTTCTTTTCCATTCCAAACTTGTCCCCGACGATGACGAACTTCATGCCTTCAAGCGGTTTACCAGAGGTCGACATGGATGAGCTGGGATGCGGAGGAAGGAACAAATTAGAGCTCAGGTGATCTTTGCCAGAAGTCAACTACATCCTCATACCCAGGTGCAATGATTCAAACTGGGGCACTAGCTTGAAGGGGGTGACTGGCTCAGAGAGATCTTTAAATATGCTTTAACAATTAACAACTTAAAATCTAGCAATTATAGTCTTATTCTGCATATTTCAGGTCAATTCTAATGAACCTGGGAATGTTTAGAAGATAACACTGGGGCAGCACCTGTGTTTGCACAGCCACACCATTACGTCATGTATTCTGAATACTATTTGTTTGACACTGATTACAAAATACGTATACAGCTATGATATATCTTTGTAGCTTTTGGTGAAGAGTACTTTTTTTGTGTAACTGATTTCAAAACTTCAGCTTCAATTTATACTCTTCAGAAACTATACAATACTTTTCAAAGTTTTTGATCTGTAGTTTTCAATAAATAATATCAATTACATAGTCACAAACATAGTCACAATAATCAACTCACCCATTTTCTGTCTTCACGGTCAATTCAGCAGTTGACGGCCCATGGTCAATCCACACTCTCTTCTGAATTCCTTTGAATTTATACTGATTCCTAAAAAATAAAAAAAATCACAAAATATTTACTTACTTTTCTTTTTAATAAATGCAAAATACACATGAAAGAATTAGAGCTAAGCATAATATCTGGAGCACCAACATGAAAAACAAGGAACTATATCTCTTTACTCACAGGAAGTCAAAGTTATTTTTCAGCTCTTCTGGTATCTTAAACGGACGGCGTTTCGGCTCCTTGACTAAGTTAGTGCATTTTGTCCACTCGGTGAGGTTGCCATGGCACTTGTAACCTTTACCAGACCTTGGATGAAGTGGAGGAAATAATGCTGATTATAATTAAGTTAACTGAAATGAGTCCAACTTTCATGTGTGATGACACAAAACATTTGCACAACACTAATGTTTATTGACGTAACAATATCAAATTGAATATTTGTAGAAAAACAATATTTACTGTGGTAATTACAGCAAGCATACATGCATGCATGTATGCATGTGTATTCACACACATGAACACATACACACACATTCTCTTCCAATCAAAAAGCATAGCAGAGAATTTATTGTTCCTTACTCGTAACTGAGACGTCCATCCGGGCACACCTCACAGGGCTCAAGGGCACCAAATGTCATTCCATCAACAATGACATCCAGCATCTATCAATAACGATAAAACATAAGAAAATAAACAAAACTAAAATGAAAAGAATTGATTGTTATCAATTAGTTTATCTTTCACACAAAAATCTACATTTCTTATATTTAGCACAATTTCCCCACACATCACTTCCTTTTTCCTCTACTCCTTCAAAAAAACAGGAAAAAATTAGTCTAATATCAAAATCCTCACACAAAAAAAACTTTTATGTTGTTGTCTTTTCAATGTTCATTACAAAAGTCTTCTTTAAGCATCAAATCCTACACACCCTCAATGACACTCATCCCCTTAAAAAAATATTTAAACATTAACATCTTACCTTTTGCAAAATTCCATGGCTCGTACCTTGCTTTCTCTATACTCCCCCCTATTCTTGAAATGACTTCAGCCAACACAATGTACCTACTGACTGACAGGCTTAAAGTCAACAGTCATCTTAATTATTGAGATTACAAACTCAATCAAACGCCACCTTGCCCCTACTTTCTCTTTTCTTCCCATTCCCCTTGTCCAACATGTCTGCCTCATCAAAGCTTAAAATCCTCAAAACAAAGACAAAAATAAAATAAAATAATAATAATCCTAATGTCATGACCCAATCCCTCTTCACACAAGAAGAATCTTCCCAGCCTTACCTTGCTATCCCCAGTGGGCATGTACTGGTCATTGTGCTCCAGGATGTAGCTCAGCTCCTTCTTCTTCAGAAGCTTGGCAAGGTTGTCTCTGTACTTGAACATAGTCTTGCTCTGCTTTCGAACTGTTTCCTCTTCTTCTGTTTTAATCTTCTTTGGCGCACAGTCAGGCTCATCTTCTGCCTTCCTCTTCCTGATGTGGTGTTCAGAGGGAAGTTTAGTACACTGGATAAAACAGTTACAGAATGGAGGGTAATCATTCTATCATGCTATCATTATTTCCTTTGATTAAGTAACAGTTAAAGGGACTGTCTGCCAAAAAGCCCTTGTTCTCAGTTACCTGCCCATATAAAGCTACACTTTAAGAATGTGATGTGATTTCTTTACTGATTGTAGATCACACAACTATACTTCTTTTAAGCTACAGTCTTTAAGTCATTTCCAAAGGCAATAGCCACCCCTTTCTAAAAGCTGAAAATTTGCTTTTTTTTTTTTTTTTTTTTGTAGGGCATAGGGGAGTGAATAGAAATATTATCATAAAAACTACTAATCTTTGCCAATGGATTGTGGTCTTCAAATTTTGCAAAGTCCTATAAATCAAGGCACTATTTTCCCTAAAATAAAGCAAAAAACTGCCTTACATTTCCCTTACATTTTTATTTTAAAAGATCTGATGGTGACGGTTCCGTGAAATTTGAAATGTCTTTCCAACAAGAGAAAGGACGCTGAAATTGGATCAACGCTGTTGGAATTATTGGCCCCGACCCCCGAAAATCTGACTGGTGGTATGGTTTGTTATATGAAACAAAATCCAAAAAGATCCATTATAGAAACCAGCATTTCTTAATTCCCTCCGATACCAATACCAAATATCTATAATAAGTAGATATATAATTGACACTCCTTTTAGGGGGATCACGGCTCATTTGCCATCATTACCCAATACCAATCGTGTTCTACGATATATTATTCATACATACTCATCTTGATGCATTTTGAATGATTCAGCAGTACGCAATGTGACTAAAACAGGCCCAATAATTGGTATAATTCATTATCAGAATAACATTTTCAAAAGAGTCAATAATATAATGAAGGAGGCTTAGCTAATGCCAGACAGCAAGAGCAAAAGAAGTATATCAGGCGCTTATCAGTCATGGGTGAGATTTTTCGTGTATGTGTATGGAACTGTCCTGAACTCAATTTTGACCATAGGTACCCATGCCATACCCAACCAGACAGTCCCCTTAGCCCATTGCCACAGGGGTTGGCAAGTATAAACTTTCCCACTTTGATCTTAGTAGATTAATTGTGTTTACATAAGGTTGGCTCTAAAAAGCCAAAGAAGCCAATTATTAATTCTATCTATCTCACCTGTTTACCTTTTCCTAGATTTCCAAATCTTATATTCTCTACATAGTGTGCTTTGTAGTGCAGTGGTAGCATTCTCATCTAGCAATCTTGCTTACCCACACTCAATCCCACACTCTGCCAGTGAATGGTAACCTTGGCCATTCCTTGCACACGGGTAATTTAGAAGCAAATAAACAGACAGCATGTCACAACAAAGAATATCCATTGTAACAAATGGAATTAAACTAAATAATTATATTATCAAGCCATAAAACAAAACTACAGCAAAGAGATATTTCATGTTCCTGGTGGCAAAGTGCTATCTTTAAACAAAAAAACAAACCCTAAGATCATCTTCTTCGCCAACCTCCACGCTTGATCAATTTGCCCTTCTTTTAACTCCTCCTCTCCTCTTCCCTCTACTCTTTCTCCATTTTAATGCCTACTCCTATCCAATCTCTATCCTTACTTCCTCCTTCCCTCTCCTCTCCTCTCCCCACCTTTCCTTTCCTCTCCTCTCTCCCCTCCTGTCCTTAAGGGGACCGTCCCTGAGAATGGCCACATTTCCCTACTCTATACATCATAAAAAAATATCGGTTAGAGATAACTGATTGATTCTTTTTGCATGCTATAGAGCAAAGAATTGCGCTTCGTTATATATATAAATTTTAACTTTGCTTCCCCATTGGGGGGGGGCACCCCCCAAAAAGTTGAAAAAAATCGCTATTTTTTTTGGTATGTCTTCGGTACTTCCCAACTATCAGAGCTCTTTACAGAATATTCCCCCAAAAATGCTAGTGTTAGATCAACTCTAGCCTATAGCCATGTAAAAGGCCGAATTTTGAATTTCCTTTTTTTTTTGGCGGGGGACAGCTTGACATAGAGAACTATTTTTGAATGCGTTTTTCAGCTTTAAAATATTATTTTTTGATTAAGGCAAAAATTCAAAAATCGGCCTTTTACATGGCTATGGGACGCCGAGGCTCTAGTGAAAGCAACAAACTGCATTTGGATCGCATGAAAATTACGTGAGTTGGGAAGTACCGAAGATTCATAAAAAAATAGCCGAGCTACGGCGTTTTGTATTTGGCACCTTGCCAAAGTTCGTTATCTCTGTTATTTTTCTCTGAATCTAATGATATTATATATCAAAAAAACGCTTATTTAGTGTACTTTGCAATGCAATGATTACCAAGTCAATAGGAATTTTCATGTTCAATAGGGACGCTATTCTGTAAAGGTATGTCACTTTTTTTTTTTTTTTTTTTTTCGTTGTTCATTAAAGTTGATATTTTCGTGTGAAAAGCTTAATAAATGCATTTTACCATAGAGACAACTAATCTAAACCAGATAAAAACCTTTTTTTAAAAAAAATATTTTTTTTTATTTTCCATTTTATTTTTTTTTTATTTTTTATTTTTGAAGAAATGGGGAACTGTGGATGGCAACAATAGTACAAAATTATTCTAATTATAAAGTCCTGGCATGAATACAACATGGTGGTTCAATTTTGAGAATTTCAAAAGCATATGAATTTAGTACATTGAATTCGAGAACTTACGAAAATCGTTGAATATTCCCCATGCCTCACACAGGGGGGGGGGGGGAGGGGGAGATGGTCACTGGGTGTTTATAATTTTCGAGGAGGATCATATGTACGTGAACGCACGCACATAAAGTTAAAAAGATTAATCATCATCATTTAGTAGGCCTACATTGACTTTCATATCTAAATAATAAAATTTATTAGCTATCCCTCTCATACCCATTTTCTTTGATAATTGTCAATATTAGCAGATTGCAAGGGAGAACAAGTGTAAAGTTTATGATTAGCCATTTGCACCCATTATCTTTACTAAGAAGTGCATAAAATCATGCAGACGCCTATGTGTTGTGGGATATTTGCCAATTTATGGTGCCTAAGACTTACGGTAACGTCTAAACATATTCATTTTTATCGGGAACGCACGAAACAGATGCGATAGCTTTTTGAACGCCAGACGAAGACTACGCATACAACCGAGCTCAAAATTCCATATAGTTTTTATTTCAGAGCAGGTATTACTGAGTACTATCATCTTCAACATGAAATAATCTGTATCTCGCTTATACATCCGAAGTTTAAAAATCCGACATTTAGGTAACATTCGTATTGAATTGGTCTTTACAACGGTAACTGCCAATTTCAAATCAATTCAAATTGCCCCCTGCTGTGATGTACCGACCGTTGAGCGAAATGTAACGGAAATATTTCAATCCTTCCTTATAAGGCTATTTTTAAACATTAGTGCTTCGTATGTGATATACGTATATATTACCACGTAAACTAAAACATATTACCAGGGAGTCTCGATCAAAGCATATTTCGTGTGTAAAAGGACACAAAACATACATTTTTTTTTAGATATATTTCACAAAATATTTCGTCATAAATCACGGTGATATAATTTTTTCCTGATATTGGTATAAAAGTGTTCCTTGAACATTCACGAACTCATATCTATGCGCAATGTCATAATTAAATGCCTTATGCACGATTGCCGCAAGCAAAAGTCCACATAGGTGTACCTGGGCGCTCAATAGCGACGTACCTCTCCGGGTGCTGAGGGACTCGCACGCCGGCTGCAAGACAACGAGCCATAGCAGGCGGTTAATACTCGTTTGGTAGTTTCCTCATCCATGTACCTATACTATACGCTAACTATCTTAATTTAACCCCCTCCTCCCCCCTCTCTCAGGGACGGTCCCCTTAACTTCACTTCTAAAGCCCAGAACTTACACTTCAATCTTTTTCAATTTCGACTTTAGCATATTCTTGTCATCAGCAGAGAGGGTGCCGAACCCAGCAATGGTGTCGCCACTCTCAAAGAAGCCTAGCTCTGCGCGCTTCTTCACAAAGCAGTCGACATGATGCCATAAATCCACAGGTCCATACATTCTGGCACGCTCACTATCATATTCTTTCTTGCTGATTCGCACTTGGTCCTGGAATGGAAATAAAAAATATATATATATATATACAGGAGAGAAAGAGAAAGAGAAAGAGAGAGAAAGAGAAAAAGAGAGAGAGAGAGAGAGAGAGAGAGAGAGAGAGAGAGAGAGAGAGAGAGAGAGAGAGAGAGAGAGAGAGAGAGAGAGAGAGAGAGAGAGAGAGAGAGAGAGAGAAAAAAAAATACTGTATTAATTGTCAACCAGTCACACATAGAGTAATTGCTCACATTACATTTCATATTGCTAATATTCCACAGTTTGTGTTGAAGGTGCTCCCTCTCTTCTCCAATGTTGCTGTACAAGCTTCACTTTCTTTTGTCCTTCCGTAAAGTGTACAGTTGGCTCAATAACACCAACTTCCCCAATTTCGTTGCATTTTCGGAAAAGTCATCAGCTGCTTTCACTGGGTGAGTTGTGCTGTCTTCTATCCTCTGCCTTGTAACTTTCAACACAAACCAGCATTTCTTCCTGCTTTAGTGCTCTTCTCACACCCTCTGGTCTTTCCTTATCCTTTCCAGGTGTTCAATTGTTCTGCATCAGAGACACAAACATGTACCCTTTTGTGATTTTAACTTTTGCTATGCCGTCTTTATTCATATTGGCCTTGCACCCAGATTCCATTTTTAATTGGCATGTAGTTGCTTCATAGTTCAACGAGAACCCTTGCTTGCCTCTCGATGATAAAGCATCTGCAGCATTTTTAGAGGACCCCATAGGTCTTTTAATTACATTGACAAGACCACATGGCAATGCATCAACTTACCTCTTATGGGTTAAAATTTTCCAAAATGAAGCATACGTCTATCTATCAGATGCCTGATCAATAATGATTGCACTTCCCTTTATATCAGGAGATGAAATTCAGCCTTATCTTCATCAGGGGCATCTTCAGTGGCTTTCATAGCTGCCGTACATCACTAATTTCACTGATTTTCTCTGTTTTGGACAGTCTCCTTGTGGGCTGATCACCTTGGCAATGAGAACAATGCCTCTTTCCGTTGCCTCCTCACTTTCCAACCATCTGGAACTACAGTACTTTAGAGAGAAAGAATCGAGTGCAGTTACAGCAGTAAGACCTTCAGTCTAACCTTCTAGTCTTTTTCCAGGATCTTCAGTGGCCATAAAAGAGGAGAGTGATCAAAAGATCTTAAAGCACTGTGTGTGTTTATGTGTGCAGAACTCTTTCTGTGTGTGCGTGTGTGTGTACATATGTATATACATATATATATAAATCTAATAATGATAGTAGTACAATATTAAAAAGAGTGCAACTAATTTTTTAAATATCAATTAAAGATAAATCAATACTTTAATAAACACAACAAATCAATCAACAAATAACAATACTAATACAAATCCTATCACTACTAATAATAATATCAGTACTTCTTCTACTTCTACTTCTATTTAACTTCTACTCCTACTCCTACTCCTATCCATACTTCTACTTCTACTTCTTTTCTTCTCTTTTCTTCTTTTTCTTCTACTACCATCACTACCACAATTACAGCTACTACTACTACTTCTTCTAAATAAAAATATAAAAACCACCTCACCTTGAGGATCTTCTCGTCGCACCCTCGGCACATGGCCCTTCCGCTCTTGGCATACTCGGCTGTGAAATCATTAACGCCTCCTTTGGCTTTTCCCTTGCCCTTCTTGCCGCCCTTCCCTCCTGCGTCTGAGGGAGCGCCACCCCCCGAACCCGCAGTTTCTGGTTGGCAAGAAAGTCGGTCAGTACAGCGAGGAAATATGTAATTAACTGATTAGTCAAGTATGAGATAGTGAGGATATGAGACAGTAGCAAAGGAATACTCTACTTTCATTGTGATTTCCTGTTTAATAGAACTATAGAGTACACTGGTATTGAGTATTTTTAATAACCATGATGTAATTATAGTTGACAGTACATAAGGTGTGATCTAAACAGTACGTAAGGTGTGATCTAATTTAGTTTACACTTTAAACTTGTGAGAAAACTTGCATCAAGGTATGGGAAAAAATTAAAATAGCTCTTCCGTAGTGAAACAATGGTTCAAACCCTCCATGATGA
>NW_027213826.1:0-5000 GCF_042767895.1 Penaeus vannamei | reverse complement strand
GTAATAGCTTTGCTACATTTTCAGTGGGACTTTGTAGGAAATTGTGGTTAGGTTTGTAGAGGGATTGTAGTTGAGTTTTGGAGAGGGATTGTAGTGTAGTGGGGGTTTGTATGTTTTTCGTTTTTTTGTTTTTGTTTTTGTTTTTGTTTTGTTTTTTCTAAGAATGAGAGGGATTTTTCGTTTTGGTAGGGATGAAAGGGGAATGGGATGGCGGTTTTTTATTACTAATGTAAAAGTGAGAGGGCCAGCTTCGTAGCAAGTTTTCGCTAAGAATGTGTGGGAATAGGCTATGTTTTATTAGAGATGAATGGGAATGATATAGGCTATGGTTTAATCTAGTTTTGGTTTTGTAGGTTAGACTTTGATGGTTTAATCGGTGGGCGGAAATGGGTTGAACATTGTTGATACTGTTTCCACGGCAACAAGGAGTCCACTTTGTACGACAGAAGAGTGAGAATTCGCTAGATTTGGAATCCTTTTTTACATTGTTTTAAGTTGAAGATTGACTACTCACTTCCGAGATTTGTTTATATATATATATATATATATATATATATATATATATATATATATATATATATATATATATATAAAGGTTGAGAGTATATGAAAGTGGAGTTCGGTGTGAAGACCAATTCCTTCGCGTTTGTTTTAGATACGAGTCTGTAAGCGCTAAGTTTAGGATTATACTGCTACTATCTCACTGTTTCATATGCATAGATTGTTCTAATAAGTACGCGGTTTGTAAGGTGTAACCAGTGGTTTCTTTGCCATAAGTAGGCTGAAAATATCAGAAATAGGAGGTAATCTGTCGCTGTATTAATGCTAAGGCAGCGTTGCTAAGGTTAGCACCCCTGACCGGGTTATCGCTTATTTGTCCCTTAAGTTTTTTTCAGAAGATTCAGGCTAGAAAATAATAATAATAATGATAACAATAATAATAATAATGATAATAAATGGTCAAAGCATTCAAAACAAAAAAGACATAAGGATCATAATAGTGAAGAGGGCCATAGATTCCCACCTGTTCATATTTACGCCTTACATGTTTTGGCAAGTTAATTCTGAGGAATGGCGGCTATTTTGAGGTAAAATAAGTCTTTGGATTTTCCTCTATGTACATGGTAGATCAAAGAAAAGCTACCTCTGGGTTTTAGACTTCGGAAGGGTTGTTTGATAATTTTT
Organism: Penaeus vannamei; assembly: GCF_042767895.1. Taxonomy (NCBI): domain Eukaryota; kingdom Metazoa; phylum Arthropoda; class Malacostraca; order Decapoda; family Penaeidae; genus Penaeus; species Penaeus vannamei. The sequence goes on along the minus strand of NW_027213826.1, from coordinate 3,815 downwards.
ATTTTTTTTATTTATTTATTTTTTTAAGGTGCTGTCATTTCATATCATGTTCTGTTTTGTTTGGGAGGCAGTGGTGCCATAGTCAGCCTGCGAGCCGGCCGGTTTATTTGTTTTATTTTGTTCTTTCATGTCCTTTTAGGATAGAAGAAACAACAACAAAAAAAAAGATCCTAATGATAATAGAATTAAAGTAAATTACCAAAAAAAGATTAGTATCATAAAAGTGGAGAGATCAATAGATTCCCACCTGTTCGTATTTTCGCCTTTTCATGTTTTAGCAAGTTTGTTCAGAAGAATCCCGGGTATTTTGAGTTGAAAATGAATAATGTTCTACAACAATTCTTTGGATTCTCTATGCGCATTGTTTAGCAAAAATAAAAAAAATGAGTAATTAATCTTGGAGGTTGGAGTAGTGATTTTTAATAAATATCCATGATTTATTGTATTTTGTGTTCATTGGCGGACAGCGGTGCCATAGTCAGCCGGCCAGCCATGTTAGCGGTAATGTGATATTTCACCATTTTTCGGAATCGGATACCGGCATTTTTCTTTTCTTTTTTTTTTCTTTTTTTTTTTACGTCTCCTTCGTCTGGAAAAGAGAAAGGGTGAAAGGAGGTTGGATGGAAGAGCCATTGAGCCTTATAATCATGAATAAATAAAGGTTTTAATTTGAGTCGATCACTTATTTCTTAACCTAGACTGTAAAAAAAGGTTGGGTTTGTTGCGCAGAAGATGCAATGGAAATTCCTTTGTTTGTGATTTGTTACATATTGTTTCATGCATTTATGTGTAAATATGGGATATCAATAAATAAGGTCTAGTTAATAGATACTGTGCTTGACTTCTTTGATATAAATGCATCGAAATGCATCACAACAAATATAAGTAAGCCTATACTCCACAAAAATATGATTTATTTATCAATTCATTCCAGCAAAGATCTTAAAAGGAACAATACTTTATTCCTCTAATTCGGTAAGTATTGAAGGAAATTTTTATACGTCTGTTCTCCTCACTGCTAATGCTTCAGCACGTAATAAAAACCACTATTAATAATAATAATAACAATAATCATCATCATCATTACAACAAATATAAGTAAGCCTATACTCCACAAAAATATGTGATTTATTTATCAATTCATTCCAGCAAAGATCTTAAAAAGACAATAAATACTTTATTCCTCTAATTCGGCAAGTATTGAAGGAAATTTTTATACGTCTGTTCTCCTCACTGCTAATGCTTCAGCACGTAATACTATTAATAATAACAATTGATAACAATAACAATAATCATCGTCATCATTATGAAAATATGGATATAATGCGGATTCTTTTCTGCGTTCGGGCAGGTCGTTCCGCTAAATTTCGCGGGAAATCCGGTTCCTTTGCTCTTGTTTTGAAAATATTTTGAATTTGATAACTCTCGGATTTAAAAAAAAAATAGGGTCTTAATGGTTATATGATAACGACAGCATCAGTAATAGTGATGAATGAATTAAATAGGCCATGCAGAGGTTAGTAGTTGTAACTAGTATTGCGTAGTAATGGTACTAGCAGCAGTAGCTATAGTAGTAGTAGTTATAACAATAATAGCATTTGTAGCAGCAAAAGCAATAATTGGTACAGTACTAATGATAATAATGATATTATCATAATGTCATTATTATTATTATTATTATTATTATTATTATTATTATTATTATCATTATTATTATTATTATTATTATTATTATTATTATTATTATTATTATTATTATTATTATTATTATTATTATTATCATTATCATTATTATTATTATCATTATTATTATCATTATTACTACTATCCTTTTTACTACTATTATTACTGTTATTATCATGATAATATTATTCTCATTATCACTGCCATTACTATTATTGTCATAATTATTATGATTGTTATTATTATTATTATTATCATTATTATCATTATTATTATCATTATCATTGTTATTTTTATCATCATCATTACCATCATTATTAGCATTATCTAATCAACAAACAATGATAATATTTTTCTTGTAATGGTAATGATCATAAAAATGATAATGATAATAATAATAATTATAATATGATGTAACAATAATGAAAATAATAATGATGATGATAATAATAATAATGATAATAATAATGATGATAATAATAATAATGATAATAATAATAATAACGATGATAATAATAATCATTATTATTATTGTTATTATTATTATCATTATTATTATTATTATGATAATAATAACAATAACAATAATAATAATAATGATAATAATAATAATAATAATAATAATAATAATAATAATAATAATAATAATAATAATAAAATATGATAGTAATATCAGTAATGATCATAGTGATGAAAAAGTAATAATAATAATGATAATAATAACAAAAATAATAATAATAACAATTATCATTATTAGTATTATTATCGTTATGATCATTGTCATTATAATTATTAACAATTATGATATGCAACTAATGATAATGACATAAAAAATAACAATAACAACGGTAATGATGTCCATGCCCGCAGACTGGTGGAATCTTCTCTCATTAAGCTGCTGCCCAATTTCAACTTGAACAGCGGTTTCTCTCCTGCCGACAGCCTCCTCGCTTCCCACATCCTTCGTCTCCTCCCTTATGCCGGTCACCCGTCACATAGACCGCCTGATCCTTCGACCTGATCTGACCTCCCTTCGCTTCCGTTCTCCTGTCCTCTCCTGCCCCGTAGTTCCCGAGTGCTTCGCCTCCTTTCCCTCTTATACCGCTTCGTCTCCCTTGCCTCTTCAGACCCGAAGATGGAATCGAGGCCGATTCCGAAACTGTTGTCTCACTTTCATCAATAAATCTAGTTGGTACATTGTGGGTTTTTCTTCCATATCATCAACACGGTATTGTGTTTTTCGTTGCATATATATATATATATATATATATATATATATATATATATATATATATATATATATATATATATATATATATATATATATATATTTGTGTGTGTGTGTGTGTCTTTGTGTATACACACACATATATATATATATATATATATATATATATATATATATATATATATATATATATATATATATATGTATGTATGTATGTATATATATGTATATATACATATACATATACATTATTGTTAATAATAAAGGAATTATCATGAAAATTATCATAATTACCTGAATTCATGTGATATTCATCATGATTATTATTATCATTATTGTCATTATTCTTATGATTATCATCATTACAGTCATTATCATCATGATTTTCATTATCATTATCATTATTGCAGTTATAATGATTATTATGCTAATTATTATTGTCCTTTTCATCATTATAACTATTTTCATAACGATATTAACAATAAGAATGACAATAATACTAATTTTGATAACAATAATAATGATATTATTATTATTTCTATTGTCATTATTAGTATGAAAAGTATTAGAATAGAGTTAATTATTGCTATTATTGCAGTAATTATCAAAATTATCATTATAATTATCATTTTATTATTATTATAATTGTTATTATTGACATTATCATCATAATTATCATCCTTATTGTTAATGATAAAGTAATTATAATGAAAATAATCATACTTGCCTTAATTAATTTTAAAATCAGAATTATCATTTAAAAGCGAAAAAGTTTTTTTTGGACCTTTCTCTCAAAAGGCTGTAATACGCTAGATTTTGCAGTTTTTTTCGACTTTTAGGATTTTATTAGTCCTAGCCTTTATTTCAATATAAATAGACTCTATGATTATTATTATCATCATTA
>NW_027213824.1:20000-27500 GCF_042767895.1 Penaeus vannamei | reverse complement strand
AAAAGGGAGAAATATATATATACATATATATATATATATAACATATAAATCTCTCTCTATATATACATACAACATATATGGAGAGCATAAAAAGGTCATCAGGAGAGGAGAGCCAGAAAAAAATAAAGAGAAAACCTCTAGAACAATTAACACAGTCAGAATTGCAGGCATAAAATACATTAAATACTCAACAAGTCCCCGATGAAGTCCCTGATGTAACTATACTACTTTCTGATGTCTTTGCTACATTCACCTGCTCTTGCTTGGTCTCCCAGGCAGGTCGAGGGGAATACTGCTCAGTCGTTATACGGACTTCATCGCTGTGAGTTGAGTCCGATGACTGTGTTGTTACCTCACTGTCTTCGCTGTCAGAGTCAAAGCTGCCATTTTCCATGGAAGCAAGAGGGGCCCTCTTCAGAGGCTCGGCTAGTTGCAGCTTGTCAGGTTTTGGCAGGTTGCAGGACGAGAGGGGCATGGGGGACGGCAATGACCCCGGCAGGATGCTGTTGCTGCTGCCATCGATGGAAGAACCAAGTCCAGTTTCCTCTTGGCTGGTACTGTCCACAGAAGAGCTCAAGAGAGAATCCCGGTCGCCTTCTGGATTGGGGCTGCACAAGCTGGGGGAGGGGCTGACAGCACCCCTGCCACACAGGCCCTCGTCAAGAAAGCCACTATCTGTCAGGTCACATGAACTTACTGAATCGGCATCCTTATCTGTGCTGCGGCTGTCACAACCACTCTTGCACACTACAGAGCATCTGCCATTAGTTGAGGTCAAGCAAGGAGAATCTAAAAACACATCATCACCATCACTACTGTCTGATTTCAATCGGACATGTACTCCTGAGGGCGGCTGTGACCCTGCTTGAACTGCTGGAAGACCATCAGAGTCAAAAACGTTTTTGTTTTGGTCAGACCCGGTATCAGTACTTGCCAACTTTTCTGATTGTTGCAAGACCTGTTTGGGTATAACTGAGGTTGTAATACCATCCACACTAAACCCTCTCTCTACTCTAACAGGAGATGATATAACAATCTTGGGGCTTTCAGCAGTAGTTGCAGCTGGAATAGTGCACGCTGACTGTGTTGCTGTAACTTTTGTATGGCTTGAAGGCAGGCTGCAAGGTCCTGAAGGCGCTGAAGATTCAACCACACGAGTAACAGTGAAACGGCCACCTATGCTAAATCTATTGGGTCGAACAGAAGCCTGCTTGGGCAGTGAACTCAAGTCCCCTGATGACATGCTCCTGCCCGTGGGTGTAGCAGGTGCTGAACTACAGAGTCCAGCTGCGTGGCAGGAAGTTACAGGCGACTGGACCGGGCTCTTGGAGGTCTCCTGTACTTTGATAACTCGAAACCTATTTTTAAGTGGACTGGGAACAGGGCTAGGGGATGGACTTGCACAAGGGCTGGGAGAAGGACTGGGCAGAGGGCTTGGCTCTGGACTTGTGTATTTTGGTTTTTCCTCTTCTAGGATAGGGCCTTCAATCTTCTCTGCAATGGTTGTTTTTGTAGAAGTTTCACAGGTAAGAGATATCTTCCTTATACATGTGGCTAAACCCTCATTTGGCGAATGGCTTCTGGAAGTATCCTGGCTATTGTCTTTGGCCTGCACTTCTGTGGCCCTGATATGACTTCGAGTGAGGTTTCGCTGACAATATTCTTTGATCTCTTTTTGTAACATTGTGTGCTGTTCGGCTAATTCGACAGCTGGTTCTGTTCTTGGGTCAGAATCCAAGTCCATCTGGATAATTGTAGAATTAAGCCTTAATGAATGTGCGAGTGCCATGAGACCTGCCACCCGTATTGGATTCTCACGCAGATCAATATGCTGGATGGCTGTATTGTCTGCCGTGTATTCAGCCAGTGCAACTGCTCCCTCATCTGCAACCCTGGCAGCCTGGAGACCCAGCCGCAAAAGGGCACGGTTCCTCAGGAGAGACTCCTTCAGCCGTAAGATGCCTTCACTTGTGAGGTTATTGCGACCTAGATTCAGAGTCTCAAGTGCTGTTGTGACATTCAGCATACTAGCCAGGTGAGTTGCTGACTGCTGAGTCAGGTGGTTGTTCCAGAGCACTAGGGAATTGAGTCCCTTAACCCTGGTGCTCTCGGTCTCCTGTGAATTCCCCTCTTGTATCTGCTGCATCTGCTGCTCTGCAATGCCCTCACAAACATGACCACAACCTGCATCTTGTACATTATTGTTACGAAGGTCAAGGAGACGAAGCGTGTTATTTGCCCGCACCAGATTTCCAAGCTGTATGCAGTCATTGACACCAAGCCGATTCTCAGCTAAGTACAGTTCAGCTAGGGTGTCATTATGCTTTAAGGCTGCAGTAAGCATTATTAGAGGTCTTCCTGTCAAATTGCAGTTTTCTAGGTGAAGAGTGTGTAGACGAGCCCCTAGTCGAAGTGCTCTCCCTAAGATGGGCATATTGGTCTCATTGAGGTTTGTGTTGCGAGCATCAAGATACTCCACAGAGGGTGTTCGCTTTAGCATGCGAGAACAAGCCTGCCAACCCCTGAAGCCAATCTTTGCATTGCAGGAAATATTTAATTGTGTTGCAGAGTCATAGAACTCAATCATATCAAATAGGGGAATGGCAGTGTCGTCATCTAAGGAACAGCCTTCCAAGTCAAGGATCTTGAACTGCACTCTGCGAAATATTTCCTCCAAGCCCTCACACTGACTACCATCTAGCCTCTGCCCACGGAGGCTCAGGCACTCCACCCGGCCCCCAAAACCTAAGGGCAGCGCCTTGATCTGCTGGACTACAGTTGGTAAGGGCTGTGTGCGATGGCGTTCGCAAGAAGACCTGTAGGCGGCAGCAATCTCTTCCACCGTAACGCCAGACATCTGCTGCCATGGGTTCACAGGCTCCAGGTAGCTGGAGATGAGGCGAGTGTCATCTTCTGGGAAGGAAACCCTACGTCCACGGCAGCCCTGGAGGCGGATGGACTTGCGTGGATGGCCAGCTGCTGGGGGTATTGGAGTACTTGGGGCTGACAGTGGTTGATCTTTGATGCCCTGCTCCTCCTTCTGCTTGTCTGTCATCTGAATCTCAGATTCTTTGTAATTCTTTTGGTCCCCGAATTTATTTTGGTTCCCCTCTTGGGTTTCTGTTGCCAAACTCTCACTGTCACTAGCATCCTTTGACTGCTGTTGCCCAACATTTGCATCATAAACTTGGACCACACCATTCTCTGTTTTGAATCTATCAGGGTTCTGAAACAAAGTATCACTCTCACTGCAGCAAAGACTGTTCTCATTTATCCTGTCCTCTATATTTACACAACCTGACCTCCTTTTTGCCCCTTCATGATGCTGGACTGGCTTCACTTCCTTTGTAACAGCCTCTTTTCCTTCAAAATCATGGGGTTCCTCAGATATACCTGCATTTCTCTCTTGCTCACCCACCACCAATTCTTTTTCTGTAGTTAACACTTCCTTAAAACTAGAGTGGTCCACAGGAGGTCTGACATCACTCCCTGGGGCTATAATATTACCTTCAATGTCTGTTTTACTCTCTGTTTGCTCTTTTATCACTTGGTCTGAAGCACCTGATATAGACTGAGTAGAAGAAATAAGTACTTGACTGAGTTCGTCCTTAATCTCGTGCACAGCCGAGCATAATTCACTATGTACATCCTTAAATGCGGTTTTAAACTCACTCGTCACTTCCGCAAACACGGAAGCCATTTCTCCAGCAATGTTTACTTCCAAGGATTTTCCCTCGGCTTTTCTCACATCCTCACAAGTTATGTCTTTCTCTTGGGATCTACACTCAGAGTCATGACTTCCCTCCTGTGATTTGTCCCCCACTTTTCCACCTTCTTCACTGGCACTGTCTTTAGTCTCGCCTTCACAAACTGCCGCTGGCACTGCTGGACATTCTTGCAACGTGTCTTGAGGTGCCATGTTTGGAGTCTGCTGGCTGTTGTCCTGGCCATTTTGGTTGGCTGGCAATGACACTGGAGCTTCGTCCTTGGTGCCGGAGTCCTTGTTGCCCTCAGCACCAGGGCAGGGAAGAGACGGAGGGGAGTTAGTGCTTTTTTCCGCCTCTTGTGGGTCATGCTGGATATCGTCTGTCTTGCTGGCACCGCTTACACTCATCTTCAGAAGGTTCGCTGGCTAGAATGCAGACTTTTACAATGCTAGGAGATGTAACTGTGACTTTGCAACTGCAAGAGAACCCTTCTGTCACTCTGCCTTGACACGCCAAAGAGTAAAACATCTAATGGATGGCATGCAAAATCAAAATGATGTGTAAACTTTTGCTGGCCCACTCTGTTGCACAGTATCATAGGTTTTGGTGAATAGTCTAACTGATATGCTACAAACCTCATGAAATTCAATATGCTATGGGTTCTCATGACAAAGAATAGAAACAACTTTGCAGAACCTTCATTAGGCACTTGCTTTTCTATACAAGTGGACCTTAACATGGAAAAGCAAAGTATATGCAAAAATATTACAACTTGGTAATATACCAAATAGATATTTTTTTTCCTTTATCTATCTTCTGATAATACAATAATTATTCTATTACTATAAAGACAGTTCAAATATATCAATAATAAAAAAAGAAATAAGACAAATTAAAACAAATATTAGATGATGTTGTCCTCTTCAAAGCTTGGTGTTCACTTGAGGATGTTCGGGAAAAGACGTTGTACTATTGCCACGGCTGAGGAATTCTGCTGGATGTTCAAGTTGCTGCACTCTCGTGTTATCTGCAAATAAAGGCATCATAAGGAACAGAGGTCAGATGAATGGATATCAGAATTAGGCTCTAATAACCAAATACAACAAACTTATCAATAATATAAAAGATGAGGCAAGATTAATGAAAACTAGAATAAAGCACTAATAACCAAAGACAACAAATTTATTAATAATATAAAAGACGAGACAAGACTGAGAGAAAAACGAGAGAAAACATTTCTGAAGATGGTCTATAAAAACATGAAAATTATTAACAAATTTTCAGCATTCATATGTGTTTAGTTTAAGAGGAAAAAATAGAACTAATTCATAGTATTTCAATCACACAGGCATCAAAAACTAAACATTCCCCAGTATACGTTTTAGTAATCTTTATCCTTTCTCTGTAATAGGGGAACACCGAGACTGAATGAATTTCAAACTGGCCATCTCTGATTTTACATCCTTCTAACAAGTGCAGTAATTTACAAAGGACGGGAAAAATAAGACTCATAAGTCTGCAAAAGAGGCATGCAAAAAACGAGTAAGTAAAAGACAGCAAAAAAGACTTTTGCTGTCTTTTATCCTATTCACCACACAGACTAGGATAAGATAATGCCACAATGCATGCCTACAGGATGGAGACAGGAAGCTGTAAGAAGCAAACAGTAAAAATGAAGAGTCTAACAACTTTTGCCACTTTCTACCTTGGCAAACAGACATCCCTACTCGTAACAAAATCCAATACTGGTAAAAGGAAATGAAAATTTCTCTAAGGCTGAGCTCTTCAAAGTATTCATTGCAAATGCATATAAAAAGGTTTTCAAGCCAGATGAAGAGAGGTGTATTCAAACAATGACAAGTAAACAATAAACACTCAATAAGAGATGTTGCCATGACATCACATGAATTTCGCTGTCAGACAAAATATCAACTGATGCTAATTTCTTTGTTTATCCATATTTTTCCCTCTGCGTTCAACAGTTTCAAATCTTTGTCCCCGCCTCTTTTTTTCTCCTTTTCTTTTCCTTTTACCTCATGTTTGTGAGGGTAGTACTTGAAACCAAACTGGGCCACAAGGAAAACGTTTTAAGAATATTGCTTATAAGGCAATAAACCTTTTTTATTGTCTTCCTCCCCTTTTAAAATACACTGGACAAATATCTTTTATGCTCATTGCATATAACATAGAAGACAACTTTCTAAAAATAATTATTCATACGCAGCTAGACCTGAAATAATTGTGCAAATCTAAACCCACTGTAATGAAAGTCATTAGTAAGTCCCTGAACAATAATAACAGATGAAGAGAAAGAAGTAGAAGGAAAGGAGGAGGAGGAGGAGGAGGAGAGATAAGTATAAAAGTCTCACTTTGAAAATCACAAATACTGTAGCAAGGATCAGGTTGCCAAACAATTAAGGTCACCTTTAATACTCATAACCCTTAGCTGAATTAAGCTGACAGCCTGAATACTAACTAAAGACCTTTATTTACAACTACTTACCAAGACAATACAGAAGAGGAAAATGAGTTAGAATACACAAGAATACAAATTAACCCAATGCTGCCAGTACTGTTCTGTCAAATGTCTCTACACACAGATGGCTCTGCCAGTGCTTAGCCACAAAGGGGTCAATGAGTAGGCCTTGTGACTTCACCTGATTTCACCTTTCCTTGAACATGCAGGAAGAATGTATTTACTAGAGCTATCAATATTGATACTGTTATTTTTATCTTAAACATCATAATTACTGTATTGTTATTGACATTACTAAAAGCAATATCCAATACCAGAAAATATTGTCAAAAATCAAAGAAAAGAGTAAATAGGTGAGACAAATAAATCTCAAAACAGGGCTCATTGGTGACAAAGTACTTGTGGTACTATCTATGTGTAGATAATGTTTAGATATGTTTAGATAATTTCAGAAATGATAATACCATATCAAAATCAATTGCACCTCCTTCTATGATGAAAAAAAAAAAAAAAAAAAAAAAAAAAATCAACAATGGTACCAAAAGTAACGTGCTGAATAATGATGTAATATCACAACATAATACATAATGAGACACACTTAAATAATCAGTGCCACATGTGCTAATGAATCAACTCTAACTCTGTCTCTACATAGCAAGCAATTAATAATAACAATGTAATAAGCACATATGAACTAAATAAACTGAATTACATTCTTGGGTCTGTAATACTTATTTCAAGAGTTATTTACTGTGTTTGAAATATACCTCATAACAATAGAGATAAAGAAGTGAGAAAAACATGATAGACGTGCTAAACCTACGAAGGATTACCAAACTAACCACCAATGAAACTAATAACTTTATAAAAGGGTTTTGCAATTAACTAAAGACTTCCAATGATATACATTAAGTCATTAATGATATATATCAAAATGACTCAATATTCCATTCCAGAACAAATGTATCTCCTTCAATGCCGTGGAAGTGAATGCCTTGTTCTTAAAGATAGTGGAGACCTATAGGTTCCATTGGGACCCGCAGCTGCCTGTTTAATGTCTCATTTCACTCCAGTCAATATTCGATTCTGCCCAGCTGCCTCTCGATTCGTAAATCAACTTCTCAACTTGAAAGACAATATCTGCTTATGATCTAGTCTCCCACATGAGCATGTCATATGGCATTTAGTAATATTACACAATCATTGTATGAAATAATAGCTAAATATCAATATCACTTTTGAATTAAAGACATACAATCAACAGATTCATATGAAATCACATCATTCCCCTACAAATAATACATTCATAGATGAAGA
>NW_027213824.1:12500-15000 GCF_042767895.1 Penaeus vannamei | reverse complement strand
CTCGATAAAAATAGTCAAAGTTTGGAAATCAGATATCTTTCACGCATACTTTTTCTATTCATTGTAAAAAAACTTTAGACCGATTACTGTAATACAGCCCAGTTCTTAAAGTTCCCCTATGCTGCCAATTTATTATCAAAGATTTGCTAAAAAAAAAAGAAATCTTGAAAACAGTTAATCAACTTCCTATTTCAGAACAATGTGACATTCCCTTCCTAGTGTAAGCATTCCAATCAGGGCACAACAACATACCATAACACTTACTCTCAGATACATAGGCTGCTTTTACTATGCTAGTCTCGTCTCATCTCTCACTTTCCTGAGAGCAAGTTATTAACTACATTTTACCATGAGTTTGTCTTTATGGGATTCTAGTTTAAAAGCAACAGCTTAAAGAAACATTATCACTTAAATATTCTTAACAAAGGAATAGAATAAACATTCCCCATAAAATAAGACATATAAAACTCAAAGGTAAAAACACATATAAATATATACATATATTTTTTTCTTCTTCAAAAATATGAAAACAACAACAAATCTTGCATAACTTCAAGAGGGGGGAAAAAAAGTAATATTAGAAAGAAAATTCATATTCGGGTCAATGTCAACAAGCATGTAACTGAGCGGGTCCAGTTTTCACTTCATATCCAATTCAAAAATAGTCTTGGGCTCCTTAATCCATCAAATATTAAAGACATGTTTACAAGATCACCTGTACATTTGCCACGAGCCTCCGTACCTGCAGCAGTCTGGCAAAGGCCAACAAACCACCACCATGTACAACCTGGCACGCCGGAGCTGGCAGACCTCCCCAGTGATTTATCACCAAATAAAGAACCTGTCCGAGTTCTACCTTGCCAGAACATACGTAGAGAATTTATTAGCCTTTGCAAGAGTGCAAAGTGGGAGGTTGCAATGATCAGTGCACCAAGAGGGGATTGGACTTATGATTGGGGGCTCTCAATCACAGACCATGGCATGTTTCAAATGCACTTGGATTAAGCACTGCCAATATAACTGCAAGAAATAAATCCTGCTTTGGAAATCCCAAACAAACAAAAGGAAATAAAATATATAAAATAATCATCTACATCTCATTCAAAAGTGAACATGGATGAACTTAAATTCATGTACAACAAATAACTACTTATTCCTGACATGGAGAATTGCAACTACACTGCAGAAAACTAAGATGAATGTCAGATAAAAACACACAAAAGAAATTACTAACGGCACAGAAAATAATCTTCAGAGACGCAAGCCACGGCCAAAACAAAGATAAAATAGTAGCGACTTGGACGATGGCTCCTCCCTCACTCACTTGATACTCCCACAATGGCCAACAAACCTTCACTATGAATAATCTTGCAAAACCTAGCTTCTAGGCTTCCCTGACGATTTAGAGGCAAATAAGGAACCGATTCATGATCTAGCTATACTATACATGGTACAGGATATTTGGCTTTTGCTGGAGTGTTGATAGTATGGAGGACAAAGAAATCATAGGACTTAGCCCTGAAAGAAGTGGCCCTTCGAAAGCTATCAAATAATCAGACAAAAACCATAAAACAAATGATAAAATACGCACAAAGACCTTTGGTGACAGGATTTTAGTGTTAACACCACACATAGTTATCTAAAAATACAAAAACAAAGATCCACTTTCACTTCGGTGTTTATTCACACATAATATTCACGTATAATCACATTCTATCTATTGTTCCTTCAGTTTAGAAACAAAGTGATGCTTTTATTTTGTCACAAATAATCACAAAACCCACATGGGTTATTCAAGTTCACATTCTTTTCGGGTACGAATATTTTTCCTTCACAAATGGTACACATTTTTCCGCCATTTCAAAAGTGGAGAGGAAGCCATCCACACTCTGTCGAAAGTGGAATTACAAAACACGAATAAAAGAGATAATAAAGTGAGAGAGAAAGAGAGAAACTGTAATTTCTGAAGACCGAACGAAATTGAATAAAGATCGGAATTTCTTTTCTATGTCCTTATCCATTATGCTTTGGAATTCACTACCCTTTTCTCTTTCTCTCTCCCATCTTCTCTTTTCTCTTCTCCACTACCTCCTCTTTTCACTCTTCCTTTCCTTCTTTCCATTTCCTTCCCTTTATTTCTTCTCTCAGATCATTCCTCTAGTTCTCCTTTTCTCTCTTATTCCCCCACATTCCTTCCTTCCTTCACCTTCTCATCCTCTCCCTTTATTCTTTCTCCATTTCTTTCCTTCACCTCTTCCCTTCCCTTTCTTCCTTTCACCTTCTCCTCTCTCCCTTCCTCTCCACCTCTCCTCCCTCTTCTCCTCGTTCTCCACCACTTCCTTCCCTCCACCTTCTCTCCACCACCACCATCTCCTCCTCTTCTTCTTCTTCTTCCCACCTCCTTCCACCCCTCCACTTCACCAACCTTTCCCCTCACTCCTCTCCACCTCCTTCTCCCTCATTCTCCACCTCCTCCTCCACCACACACGCCTCCCCCCCC
>NW_027213824.1:2500-7500 GCF_042767895.1 Penaeus vannamei | reverse complement strand
TGTTATCCTAACTATCACCTTTCACGGTTATATTTCTCTCGCTTCTGTTATCATAACTATCACCTTTCACGGTTATATTTCTCTCGCTCCTGTTATCCTAACTATCACCTTTCACGGTTATATTTCTCTCGCTTCTGTTATCATAACTATCACCTTTCACGGTTATATTTCTCTCGCTCCTGTTATCATAACTATCACCTTTCACGGTTATATTTCTCTCGCTCCTGTTATCATAACTATCACCTTTCCCGGTTATATTTCTCTCGCTCCTGTTATCCTAACTATCACCTTTCACGGTTATATTCCTCTCGCTCCTGTTATCATAACTATCACCTTTCACGGTTATATTTCTCTCGCTCCTGTTATCCTAACTATCACCTTTCACGGTTATATTTCTCTCGCTCCTGTTATCCTAACTATCACCTTTCACGGTTATATTTCTCTCGCTCCTGTTATCCTAACTATCACCTTTCATGGTTATATTCCTCTCGCTCCTGTTATCATAACTATCACCTTTCACGGTTATATTTCTCTCGCTCCTGTTATCATAACTATCACCTTTCACGGTTATATTTCTCTAGCTCCTGTTATCATAACTATCACCTTTCACGGTTATATTCCTCTCGCTCCTGTTATCATAACTATCACCTTTCACGGTTATATTTCTCTCGCTCCTGTTATCATAACTATCACCTTTCACGGTTATATTTCTCTCGCTCCTGTTATCCTAACTATCACCTTTCATATTTCTCTCGCTCCTGTTATCATGACTATCACCTTTCACTGTTATATTTCTCTCGCTCCTGTTATCCTAACTATCACCTTTCATATTTCTCTCGCTCCTGTTATCATAACTATCACCTTTCACTGTTATATTTCTCTCGCTCCTGTTATCATAACTATCACCTTTCACGGTTATATTTCTCTCGCTCCTGTTATCATAACTATCACCTTTCACTGTTATATTTCTCTCGCTCCTGTTATCATAACTATCACCTTTCACTGTTATATTTCTCTCGCTCCTGTTATCATACCTATCACCTTTCACGGTTATATTTCTCTCGCTCCTGTTATCCTAACTATCACCTTTCACGGTTATACTTCTCTCGCTCCTGTTATCCTAACTATCACCTTTCTCTGTTATATTTCTCTCGCTCCTGTTATCCTAACTATCACCTTTCTCTGTTATATTTCTCTCGCTCCTGTTATCATACCTATCACCTTTCACGGTTATATTTCTCTCGCTCCTGTTATCCTAACTATCACCTTTCTCTGTTATATTTCTCTCGCTCCTGTTATCATAACTATCACCTTTCACTGTTATATTTCTCTCGCTCCTGTTATCACAACTATCACCTTTCACTGTTATATTTCTCTCGCTCCTGTTATCATAACTATCACCTTTCACGGTTATATTTCTCTCGCTCCTGTTATCCTAACTATCACCTTTCACTGTTATATTTCTCTCGCTCCTGTTATCATAACTATCACCTTTCACTGTTATATTTCTCTCGCTCCTGTTATCATACCTATCACCTTTCACGGTTATATTTCTCTCGCTCCTGTTATCTTTACCATCGCTGCTATTGTTCTCGTCACATTTTTTTTTGTCGTTATCATCATCATCATTGTCTTATTAAAATGCTGTGCCTGTTGTTGTTGTTGTCATAAAGATTACAGTTATTTGTCATCATTGCCAAAAAAAAAACTATCATAGTCCCTTTTTCCCTCTCTTTCCCTCTCTTCCTCTCCCGCTCCCTTTCTTCTTCCCATCTTTCCTCTTCATCCCCCTCTCCCTTTTTATATAAACATGTTCACATCATTTTCCTATGTAAAATGTTCGTATCATTTTCATTTGTAAAAAATGTTCATATCATTTTCATATGTAAAAATGTTACATCATTTTCATATGTAAAAATGTTCACATCATTTTCACATGTAAAAATGTTACATCATTTTCATATGTAAAAATGTTCACATCATTTTCATATGTAAAAATGTTTATATTTTCACATATAAAAACATTCACATCATTTTCACATGTAAAAATATTCACATCATTTTCACGTGTAAAAATATTCACATCATTTTCACATGTAAAAATATTCACATCACTTTCACATGTAAAAATATTCACATCATTTTCACACGTAAAAATATTCACACCATTTTCACATGCAAAAACATTCACATCATTTTCACATGTAAAAATATTCACATCATTTTCAACATCACTTCCAAAACCATTAATACAATCATATCGCGATAGAATTTCCACAACATTCTATCCTTTTTAGTCCCTATGATTACCAAAACCTCAATCTTCATTATCTATTTTCCTCGGTACATCTTCACTAATCCAAAGATACAAGGTCTTGCAGTAGTAGTGAGAGTAAGAGGAAGGAGTAGGAGTAGTAGTAAGAGTAAGAGTAGGAGTAAGAGTAGGCGTAAGAGTAAGAGTAAGGGTAGGAGAAAGAGTAGAGTAAGAGTAAGAGAAGGAGTAAAAGTAAGAGTAAGAGAAGGAGTAAAAGTAAGAGAAGAAGGAAGAGTAACAGGAGTACAAGTAGTAGTAAGAGTAAGAGTAGGAGTAAGAGTACAATAAGGAGTAAGAGTAAGAGTAAGAGAAGGGGTACGAGTAGGAGTAAGAGTAGGAGTAACAGTAGTGGTAAGAGTAAGAGTAAGAGTAAGAGTAGGAGTAGGAGTAAGAGTCCGAGAAGGAGTACGAGTAAGAGGAGTGCCAGTAGAAGTAAGAGTGGGAGTAAGAGTAGGAGTAGGAGGAGAGAGAAAAGTAGGAGGGTGTGGAAGAAAAAATGAAGCAGTAAAAGAAGACGCAAAAGAAGGAAGAGGGAAAGAAGAAGAAGAAAAGAACATGGAAGGAAAAGAAAAGATCATAGTCGTCGAAAAAAAGAGAGAAGAGAGAAAATTAACAAGAAGAAGCAAGGCTAAAGAAGAGAAGAGATAGAAAGAGAGAGAGAGAAAAAAATTACCAAGGGCAAACGCAAGCCTCTTTAGCCAGCGATGTATCTGCATGAATCCGATAATCCGACCGAAATTAGGCGAACGGCGGCCCATGAGCAGCAGTTTCTGTAAGTTAATGCTCATTTTCGAAACATAAAGAGAAAACAAGGGTCTTTGTAAAATATTTAAGGGCACTGGGCTTGTAATAATAAGGTTCATTCTAGAAAAGAAGAAAAAAAAAAACAGAGGATATTGAAGATGGCGAAAAAAAAGGATGAAGAGAGTCGGAGAAGAATATTGAATCCGACGGATTCAATCCACCTTCTACACGAACGGTTGAAAGCCCGCGTAACCTGTTTGTTTCTGCCGGGGCTTTTTTTTCCCCCTGTCTGTCCGCCGATCACGATTTCTCTTTATCATAAGCGTGGTAAAAATGGGCAGATTTATGAAACCAAAATTCCATCAATCTAAACATTTATACATACTCTCACTCTCGTTCTCACTCACTCTCTCTTCCTCCCTTCCCTTCCTCCTCTCCTTCCCTTCCTTTCCTTTCCCTCTCCCTCCACACACACAGACACACCCACAAACACACACACACACACACACACACACACACACACACACACACACACACACACACACACACACACACACACACACACACACACACACACACACACACACACACACAGAAGCAAACCCACACACACACAGAAGCAAACCCACACACACACACAAAAACCCACACACACACACACAAACAAACCCACACAAACAAACAAACCCACACACACACACAAACAACCCCCCCACACACACATAAACAAACCAACACACACACACAAACCCACACACACACAAACAAACAAACACAAACACACGAAGATAAATACGCAACGCCATGCAAGAGGACCTCTCCATTTTACGGCAAAAGTGAAACATTCCATCTCGTCATTCCACGCAGCGCAGAAAACAGCTGTGCATTGAAGGAGTGTTGAGGGTTGCATAAGCGATCCATTATGTGAATAATACGATTCTCGCGTTGTTGCAGTTAAAGGGAAAGGAGGAATAGGAAAGGAGGGGAGGGGAGGGGAGGGAGGAATAGGAAGGGAGGAGGGGAGGGAGGAATAGGAAGGGTGGGAAGGAGGAAGGGTGGGAAGGAGTGTAGTTGCGGGAAGGAGGAAGGGTGGGAAGGAGGGAAGGTGGGAAGGAGGGAGGGTGGGGAAGAGAGAGGGAAGGCAAGGGAAGGAGTAAAGAAGCGAAGAAAGGGAAAGAAGGAATAGGAAAGGAGGGGGAGGGGAGGGAGGAATAGAAGGGAGGAAGGGAGGGACAGAAGGGAGGGAAGGGAGGAAGGGAGGGAGGAATAGGGAAGGGATGGGAAGGAGGAAGGTGGAAGGAAGGGAAGGAGGAAAGGAGGGAAAGAGGAAGGGAGTGAGGATTAGGAAGGGAGGGAAGGAGGAAGGGTGGGAAGGAGCAAGGGAGGGAAGGAGGAAGAGAAAGGAAGGCAGGAAGGAAGGAAAAAAGGGAGAGGGGGAGGAAGAAAGGGAGCGGAGAGGAAGGGAGGGAGGGAGGAAGAGAAGAAAAAAGGAGAAAGGGAGAGGGGGAGGGAGAAGGAAGCAGTGGTGGGAAGATCAGAAAGAGGGAGAAGGGGCGAGGAAAGAAAGAGGGTGTGGTGGAAGAATGGCAAGAGAGGGAAGAGAGAGAAGAAGGGGGAGATGAACCAAGAAAGAGAGAAAGGAGAGGAAATGAGGGGAGCTGAGAGATGTGGAGACAGAGACAAGCTAGAGACAGTGGCGGGGCTTGGTTATCCCTTCGATATAAAGATAAAGGGGAGATGCACTGTTGTAGAGAGTAATGGGGAGAGAGGGAGGGGGGGGGAGGGAGGGGAGGGAGGGGAGAGAGGGAGGGGGGGGGGGGGGGGGGAGTGAGTGAGGGAGGGAGGGAAAGAGGGAGAGAGAGAGAGAGAGAGAGAGAGAGAGAGAGAGAGAGAGAGAGAGAGAGAGAGAGAGAGAGAGAGAGAGAGAGAGAGAGAGAGAGAG
>NW_027213823.1:0-31469 GCF_042767895.1 Penaeus vannamei | reverse complement strand
CCAAGTTCGGTCCTTTATCATTCGGAGTGGACGGAATGAATATCAAGACGGGAACGGGAACGGGTTGGAATGCAGCCTGTACGGGCGATGGTACACACGGGAACACATGCACACACACAGACGGACACAGACACACACGTACACACACACGTACACATACACTCACAAACACACACACACGCACAGACACACATAAAGGCACACACATACACACACATACACACACAGACACACACACACACACACACACACACACACACACACACACACACACACACACACACACACACATACACACACACACACACACACGTACACATACACACACACACGAACATTACGTAATACGTTAATATGATTTCACTGTCGCTTTCCCGTCTTTGCGACCAAGCTATTTTAAATCCTCATGACATGCAGTATGTGTTTCATGTTCGCAAAACTGACCTACATTACCAGAAAATCTCACTTTTCCCCCCTCATTTTTGCCTTTTTCTCTTGTTCTCGTATCTCACTTTCCCCCACTCATTTTTGCATTTTTCTCTTGTTCTCGTATCTTTTCCCAATCGTTTTCCAAATACACTTACTTTCTCGAAGCTCTTTCTACGAGACCTTCCCCCCCCCTCCCAGACCCACGAAACAAACACATTTCCTCCTCATTCTCATTACCAGAAAATCTCACATTATTTTCCCTCATTTTTGCCTTCTCTCCTGTTCTCGTATCCTTTCCCAATCGTTTCTCTCCTTTCCGATCGTTCCTCTCCTTTCCCAATCGTTTCTCTCCTTTCCAATCGTTTCTCTCCTTTCCAATCGTTTCTCTCCTTTCCAATCGTTTCTCTCCTTTCCAATCGTTTCTCTCCTTTCCAATCGTTTCTCTCCTTTCCAATCGTCTTTCCAAAAGCACTTACTCTCTCGCAGCTCTTTCTACGAGCCCCCCCCCCCTCCAGACCCAAAAAACAAACACATTTCCTCCTCATTCTCATTACCAGAAAATCTCACTTTTTTTTCCCCTTATTTTTGCCTTCTCTCCTGTTCTCGTCTCCTTTCCCAATCGTTTCTCTCCTTTCCAGTCGTTTTCCAAAAGCACTTACTCTCTCGCATGTCTTTTTCTACGAGTCCTTTTCCTCTTCCAAAACAAACGCACAAAAAACTTCCTATTGCAAAACAAACAAACAAACACAACTACATTTCCTTCTACGAGACCTTCCCCCCCCCTCCCAGACCCACACAACAAACACATTTCCTCTTCATTCTCATTACCAGAAAATCTCACCCTATTTATCCCTTATTTTTGCCTTCTCTCCTGTTCTCGTATCCTTTCCCAATCGTTTCTCTCCTTTCCAATCGTTTCTCTCCTTTCCAATCGTTTCTCTCCTTTCCAATCGTTTCTCTCCTTTCCAATCGTTTCTCTCCTTTCCAATCGTTTCTCTCCTTTCCCAATCGTTTCTCTCCTTTCCAATCGTTTTCCAAAAGCACTTACTCTCTCGCAGCTCTTTTCTACGAGTGCTTTTCCTCTTCCAAAACAAACGCACAAAAAACTTCCTATTGCAAAACAAACAAACGAACAAACACAACTGCATTTCCTTCTACGAGCTATTCCCCCCCCCCCTCCCAGACCCACGAAACAAACACATTTTCCTCCTCATTCTCATTACCAGAAAATCTCACACCTTTTTTTCCTAATTTTTGCCTTCTCTCCTGTTCTCGTATCCTTTCCCAATCGTTTCTCTCCTTTCCAATCGTTTTCCAAAAGCACTTACTCTCTCGCAGGTCTTTCTACGAGCTATTCCCCCCCCCCTCCAGACCCACGAAACAAACACATTTTCCTCCTCATTCTCATTACCAGAAAATCTACCACTTTTTTCTCCCTCATTTTTGCCTTCTCTCCTGTTCTCGTATCCTTTCCCAGTCGTTTCTCTCCTTTCCAATCGTTTCTCTCCTTTCCAATCGTTTCTCTCCTTTCCAATCGTTTTCCAAAAGCACTTCCTTTCTCGCATGTCTTTTTACGAGTGCTTTTCCTCTTCCAAAACAAACGCACAAAAACTTCCTATTGCAAAACAAACAAACAAACAAACACAACTACACTTCCTTCTACGAGCCCTCCCCCCCCCCCCCTCCAGACCCACGAAACAAACACATTTTCCTCCTCATTCTCATTACCAGAAAATCTCACCCTTTTCCCCCCCCTCATTTTTGCCTTCTCTCCTGTTCTCGTATCCTTTCCAATCGTTTCTCTCCTTTCCCCAATCGTTTCTCGCTTCTAATCGTTTCTCTCCTTTCCAATCGTTTCTCTCCTTTCCCAATCGTTTCTCTCCTTTCCCAATCGTTTCTCTCCTTTCCCAATCGTTTCTCTCCTTTCCAATCGTTTCTCTCCTTTCCAATCGTTTCTCTCCTTTCCAATCGTTTCTCTCCTTTCCAATCGTTTCTCTCCTTTCCAATCGTTTCTCTCCTTTCCAATCGTTTCTCTCCTTTCCAATCGTTTCTCTCCTTTCCAATCGTTTCTCTCCTTTCCAATCGTTTCTCTCCTTTCCAATCGTTTCTCTCCTTTCCAATCGTTTCTCTCCTTTCCAATCGTTTCTCTCCTTTCCAATCGTTTCTCTCCTTTCCAATCGTTTTCCAAAAGCACTTACTCTCTCGCAGCTCTTTCCTACGAATCCTTTTCCTCTTCCAAAACAAACGTACACAAACTTCCTAATGTAAAACAAACAAACAAACACAACTACATTTCCTTCTACGAGCTATTCCCCCCCCCCCCTCCAGACCCACACAACAAACACATTTCCTCCTTATTCCCATTACCAGAAAATCTCACTTTTTTGTTCCTCACTTTTGCCTTTTTCTCTTGTTCTCGTATTCTTTCCCAATCGTTTCTCTCCTTTCCCAATCGTTTTCCAAAAGCACTTACTCTCTCGCAGCTCTTTTCTACGAGTGCTTTTCCTCTTCCAAAACAAACGCACAAAAACTTCCTATTGCAAAACAAACAAACAAACACAACTACATTTCCTTCTACGAGCCCTCCCCCCCCCTCCCAGACCCACACAACAAACACATTTCCTCCTTATTCTCATTACCAGAAAATCTACCACTTTTTTTTACCCTCATTTTTGCCTTCTCTCCTTTTCTCGTATCCTTTCCCAATCGTTACTCTCCTTTCCAATCGTTTTCCAAAAGCACTCACTCTCTCGCAGCTCTTTTCTACGAGTGATTTTCCTCTTCCAAAACAACACAAGAACTTCCTACTGCAAAACAAACAAACACAACTACATTTCCTTCTACGAGCTATTCCCCCCCCCCTCCTCCCAGACCCACGAAACAAACACATTTTCCTCCTTATTCTCATTACCAGAAAATCTCACACTTTTTTTCCCCTCATTTTTGCCTTCTCTCCTGATCGCGTATCCTTTCCCAATCGTTTCTCTCCTTTCCAATCGTTTCTCTCCTTTCCAATCGTTTTCCAAAAGCACTTACTTTCTCTCTCGCAGCTCTTTTCTACAAGTCCTTTTCCTCTTCCTAACGCAAATAACAAACGCACAAAAACACCTCTTCTTCTACGAGTCCTTCCCCCTCCCAGACCCACAACACTAAAAGGCGCTGTCACACTATAGCACTTTTTCCGTCATTTTTTTTAAATATAAAGATTTCTGAAACTTTGTCCATTTTTGAGCGAATTATCGATTTTCCAATCAGACGACAATGATCGTTTCCGTCTGAAAACCTCTCCGTCAACTTTTTTTCAGCCAAGCATAGTCAAATCAAGAGTTATATTAGAGAATGTTTGTATTTATGTTAAAAAGAATTGTCAAGAAATTGACGTAAAAAAAAGCGCAAGTGTGACAGTGACTTGACACCTCTCCTTCTCTCCTTCTCCTTCTCCTTCTCCTTCTCCTTCTCCTTCTCCTTCTCCTTCTTCTTCTTCTTCTTCTTCTTCTTCTTCTTCTTCTTCTTCTTCTTCTTCTTCTTCTCCTTCTCCTTCTCCTTCTCCTTCTCCTTCTCCTTCTCCTTCTCCTTCTCCTTCTCCTTCTCCTTCTCCTTCTCCTTCTCCTTCTCCTTCTCCTTCTCCTTCTCCTTCTCCTTCTCCTTTTTCCTTTTCCTTTTCCTTTTCCTTTTCCTTTTCCTTTTCCTTTTCCTTTTCCTTTTCCTTTTCCTTCTCCTTCTTCTTCTCCTTCTTCTTCTCCTTCTTCCCTCCCAGACCCACGAAACAACCACATTTCCTCCTCCCTTCCCTCTTCGCCAGCTGTCCTCCAACACGCGCCCGTTTCATAACAAGCATAGTACTGAAGAACTGGTTCCTGTATCCTTGAAAATTATCATGGTCACTCCCCGTCTTTGAACGAGCCAGCCGGCCCCTCCCTCCCCCCTCCCTCCCTCCCTCCCTCCCTCCCTCCCTCCCTCCCTCCTCTCTCCCGGCTGGGTCAGCTTCTGAGTCTCTCTCTCTCTCTCTCTCTCGCTCTCTCTGTGCTCTTTACTCTATTCTCTCTCTGTGATTTTGTCTCTATTTCCTGTCTGTCTGTCTCTCTCTCCCACTCCCTCTAACCCCTCTCTCTCCCTCCCTCCCTCTCACCCTCTCCCTCCCACCCTCCTTCCCCCCACCCTCTCCTCCTCCTCCCTCCCTCCCTCCTCCCTCTCTCCCTCCCTTCCCTCACCCTCTCCCTTCTCCTGCTCCACTCCACTCCTCCCTCACCCTCTCCCTCCCTCCCTCCCTTTCCTTCTGCCCTCCCCCCTATTTACTACCCCCCCCTCCCATCTCCTTCGACGTGGAAATCAACAAAATACAGAGGTGACGCGCCTGTCAGAACCCCCCCCCCCTCCCCGCGCGCGCCTCTCTGGTCATTAAAATTAGAACCGAGCATTTCCTCTCGTGATTGTGCAAGATAAACATTTTTTTTTCCTTTTCACCGAGAAAGAAATATAGATTATTTTTGAAAATTGACCCTCCATCTTCAGAGAGAGGGGGGGAGGGAGGGAGGGAGGAAGGAGGAGAAGAAGAAGAAGAAGAAGAAGAGAAGAAGAAGAGAGAGAGAGAAAGAAAGAAGAAAAGAAAGAAAGAAAAGAAAGAAAGAAAGAAGAAAGAAAGAAGAAAGAGGAAATTATTCAGGATTATGATGTGTTCTTCATTACGAGAGAGGAGGGAGGAGGAAGGAAAGAGAGAGAGAGAGAGAGAGAGAGAGAGAGAGAGAGAGAGAGAGAGAGAGAGAGAGAGAGAGAGAGAGAGAGAGAGAGACAGAGAGAGAGAGACAGAGAGTGAGGAAAGAGAAAGAGGAAGAAGGAAGAAGGAAGAAGGAAAGAAGGGAGGAAGGAGAGTGAGAGGAGGAAGGAAGGAAGGAAGAAAGAAAGAAAGAAGAAAGAAAGAAAGAAAGAGAGAAGAGAGGGAGAGGGAGAAAAAGAACAAGAAAGAGAAAGAGAAAGAGAAAGAGAGAGAGGAGATATTTCAGGATTATGACCTGTTCTAAATTACGTCCCTCTGTCATCCGGTCACCGTGCAGACCAACTGGAATCCGAGTGAGATTCGAGTGACACACAGCTGGGCGTCCTGAGTGGCCAATCCCTCCCCTCCCCCGTCCCTCTCTGCCTCCCTTCTTCCACTTTCTTTCGGCCTTTACGCCTATCCCTACCTTCCTCTCCCCTTCTCTTTATTCTATCTTTTCCCTTTCCCTCTCTTCCTCTATGCATTTTTCGTCTTCTTTCCTTTCCATTTCCATCTCTCCTTCCTCTTTCCCTTCCTCTCTCATGTTTCCTTCCACTCCTCTTTTCTTCCTCTCTTCCTTTACCCCCTTCCTCCCTACCCCCCCTCTCTCCCCTCTTTTTCTTCCCTCCCTCCCTCCCTCCCTCTCCCTTTCCTCTATTCTTCTCTTTCTATCTCTTTCTTTCCCTCTCCCTCCCTCCCTCCCACCCTTTTTCTCTCCATTCCTCTGCCTCCCCCTCCATTTCTCACTCTTTCTGTCTTCCCTCCTTCCCTTTCTCAACCCCTCTCCCTCCCTCTCCCCTTTCTTCTCTCCCTCCCTCCCCCTCTCTCACCCTCTCCCTTTCTCACTATCCTCTCTCTCCTTTTCCTATCTCTCTCTCTCTCTCTCTCTCTTTCTCTCTCTCTTTCTTTCTTTTTCTCTCTTCTCTCTCTTATTCTTTTTCTCTCCCTTTCTCATTCTCTCTTTCTCTCCTCCCTCCCTCCCTCCCACCCTCTCTTTCTCTCCCTCTCCCTTTCACTCTCTCTTTCCCACCCCCTCTCTCTCTTTCACTCCCTCTCCCTCCCTCCCTCTCCCTCCCCTCCCTCCCTTTCCCTCCCTCCCTTCCCCCTCCACCCTCCTCCCTCTCCCACTCTCCCCCTCCCTCTCCTTCCCTCTCCCTCTCTCCCCTCCTTCCCTCTCCCCTCCCCTCTCCCTCCCTCCCTCTCCCTCTCTTTTTTCCTTTCTATCTCTCTCCCTCTCCCTCCCTCCCTCCCTCCCTCTCTCAAACTCCCTCCCTCCCTCTCTCCCTCTCCCTCCCTCCCTCCCTCCCCTCCCTCTCCCTCCCTCCCTCTCTCCCACCTGCCTACCCTTTTTCTCCGAACGGCACCGCTGCTTCTCCCCCGGGGTCCTTCTCCCCAGAAATTAACTCGGGTTCCCACACCTGCCTCGCACCCCACTCGTGATGAATCGATATCTTTAAAAGTGTTAAAAGAAGGAAACGGATGTGATCGTAATAAAATACACACACGCACGGAAGCGCACACACGCACACACACACGCATATACACACGTACACGCACACAGATACAGACACACACACACACACACACATACACGCACACAGACACACACACATACACGCATACAGACACAGACACACACACAGACACAGACACACACATACACGCACACAGACACACACACGCACGCAAGCGGACGCACGCTTAAACACACACACACACACACACACACACACATACACGCACACAGACAGACACACACACGCACGCAAGCATAAACACACACACACACACACACAATGCTCGAGAACGGCGTTTAAAGTTCTGTGGAAACATGTACACACTAATACCACTTCTCCAAGTCGCTTCCAACTCGAATAAAATCATACATAATCTTTTCCATACAGAAAAAAAAACCTAGCTTGTCACCTCTACCAGTCAACACATCAATTCTTATCTAATATAATCATTTCATCTTCTTTTCACCTTCGAAATGATGGTACAAAACCCCCCAGTCCCATCCATCCATCCATCCATTCACTTGAACCAATGGAAAATTCCGTCCGTTTAGGGTCTCGTTCTCGTTTTCTTTCCTTCAAAACACACTCTCAAGTTGAAGGAGAGAGAGAAAAAAAAAGTAGTCTGATCTCTGCTTATCCGAAATCAAAACACTCCTTACCTTTACCGACTGAAATATATAAGAACACGTATCTCAAAAAAATACATTAAATGGTTAATAGTTTTCTCGATATATCTGTCTTTTGTGAACTATTTCTCTTCTTTCGATATAAAAAAAATGAAAAAAATAGATTTCGACATCACTACACACCCGTCTTCTTCATACAGTGCTGTCACCATAAGCACACAGCGCATTTATCTATCACCGAAATGCGCCGCCGTCACCGTAAACCACACCATTCTCGTATTTTAGCTCGTTCACCATAAGCAATTATCCGTATTCACAATCACTATAAACCACGTAAAAAAATATATATATATAAATGACTTTCTCTTCACAAAGGCCAAACGGTCACCGCAAGCACAACGAAGGCACCACCAGCTTCTGAACCGCAGCGTTTGCCGCCACCACGAACCGCTAATCACCTTCCCGCCGTCGCCAGTGTCGTCACCAATGGCACCATACACCACTCGCTGCACATCTCTCCCGACCGTCTCTCTCGGAACACGTTTGCCAAGACACTGGCTCTCTCTCTCGCTCACCCGGGAGAACGCGAACGCACATACATACATACATACACACACACACACACACGCACGCACAGACACACTCGCACACCGGCCACTTCCCCTCCTCCTCCTCCTCCTCCCCTTCTCTCTCCTTCCCTCTCTGCTTTTCCTCTTCCCTGCTTCTCTCCTCATTTTTTCTTCTTATTCTTCCTCCATCTCTCCTCTTTTTTTTCTTCTTATTCTTACTCCATCTCTCCCCCTCCTCTTCCTACTCCTTCCCTTTCCTCTCCCTCCTTTCTTTTCCTATTGTTCTTACACCTCCTCTTCTTCTTTCCCCACTCCCCGCTCCTCTTCTCTTCTTCCTCCTTCTCTTCTTCTTCCCTCATTTCCCCCTCCCCTGCCTCCCTGTTTTTCCTCTCCATCTCTTCCTCCCTCCCTTCTCCTTCATTTCCTTCTCCTCCTCCTCTTCCTTCCATTCTCTCTCCCCTATTCCTCCCCCTCCATTCCCAATAGATATGTTGAGAAGAAAGAAAATAAGGAGGAGGAGGAGATGAAGAAGAAAAAGAAGAAAGAAGAAGGAGAAATTGAAGGATGAGTAAGAGAAAAAAAGAAAGAAAGAGAAAGAGAAGGAGACAAAGAATGAAAAGGAGATGAAAAAGAAGAAGGGAAAATAAAAGGAAAGGGAGGAGAGGAAAGAGAAGGAAAAGAAGAAGGATAAGCAAGGGAAGGAGAAGAAGGAAAAAAAGAGGAGGAGGAGGAGGAGGAGCAGGAGGAGGAGGAGGAGGAGGAGGAGGAGGAGGAGGAGGAGGAGGAGGAGGAGGAGGAGGAGGAGGAGGCGGAGGAGGAGGAGGTGGAGGGGGAGGAGGAGGAGGAGGAGGAGAAGTAGAGGAAGGAGAAAGAGAAACAGAAAGACAAGAAGTAGGAGGAAAATGAGGAGATAAGAGCTTAAAAAAGAGGAGAAAAGGAGAAGAGGAAGAGGAAAAGGAGGAGGAGAAGAATGAGAAGACAAAGGAGAAGGAAAAGAAAAAGATAGAGAAGATAAAGTTAAGGAGGAGGAGCTGGAGGAGAAAGAGAAGACAAATAACATACGCAATAAGTCTGAGAGAAAGAAGGATTCTGTCAGAGACTACAAAATATGTTGTGAGTAAAAACAGAGGCGTATGAGAGAGCAGAGATCTTATTGTTCTTTCTCGACCGCATTATGTCTGTCTGTCTCTCACACACACATACATTCTCTCTCTTTCACTCACACAAACTCATTGTCAATTTCACACTTTCTTTCTCTCTTACTCCTACTCTCTCTCAAACCCACGCTTTCTCTTTATCTCTCTCTCTCTCTCTCTACCTGTCTCTCTCAGCAAAATCACTATACAAGTAGACGAAACCAATACTAATGATATAAAACATCCCTTTCAACAGGATAACTACATAAAAATTAACTTATCTTACTAAACCACTTAAGAAATAACCAACTTACCTTAATCTGGAAGACTCCCTCTTGTTCTGCCACAGACTCAAGAACCGCAAGCTTGTTCGTGGGATCGTAATCGCGCAGCCGACCTATGACCTTGACTTTCCTGTTACTCCAGCCTTGCACAGAGGTAACGGCCGCCAACTCAGACACTGTGAATGCCACATGGGGCAGACTACAAGCTGGCACTCTCATTCTATTATCTGCCTTGTTCTTTTTTTTCTAATGGATTTTCACATGCACAAAAAATGCTTCTTGGTCACTCAAAAAAATCCTCATCGAAAAATGTTCATTGGGTTTACTTATTCCTTCTGTGTAACAACCACTTGTGTCATTAAAGTAGGTATTTAGGAGGCATGAGGTGTATCACTTATATTATCTTATTATTTATAGTTTATCTTTATTATTCTTTAATTTTTTTCTTTATAAGGTTCATTAAAACTCTTCAATTTCTATTCATTGTATTTCGATACTATTTACAAAGTCAATTTCAAGTTTACATGTGTCTCTGCCTTATTATTCCAACCACTCACTCTTATTCAGTCTATAAAAAACTGTACACCTTGTTTTTCAAAGCAATTATATACAAAACTCTTAGTCTATTTAAAAAACACGCTCTTATTTTCTCTTCCCTCCACATCTCACCACCAGCATCTTGGTGACAGACTGCAAATGGAGGTTTCAGTCTCGTCCGGCAATCTTCTTCGCTCGTTCTTCTGCCTCCTTGTACAACTGGTTGCCCTCTTCCCACGGGCGAGGGCCACGCACATTCTCCCAGTTGGTTGTGTCAATCTGGGAGGTTTAAGCAGGTCATTAAATAAAATTTCAACAATTCTGGATTACTCAAGTCAAAAACTGCACATTTTCTGTATCAGTCAAATTTACTCATTTTATTTTGGACTAACTAAATCTACTCATATCATACTGGACAATCAAACCTACACAACATATTGTGGACCAGTAAACTCTAAATCATTCTAGACCTGAGCCACTCAACTATCTTTTCTATAACAGAGCAGCTCGCATGAACTCAATTAATCTCCCTCTCTACTATAAAATTCATGGGGCAAAACAGCTAGCTCCCTCACTCTCACTCTCTCTCTCTCTCACTTCCTAGCTGAGGGGCAGCTCAATGCAGTAGCCAGTACAAAAAAATGCACACTGATAGAGTGCACAGAGAAATATTATACACACTCTCCCTGTGAGTAGTTTCTTCCATGCACTGGGCTCAAGCTGTGTGTGAGAAGCAGTCTATGCATAACAGAAGTTAGCTATTTGACGTTCATCCCCACTGCAAGCCAGTACAAAATCTGAGGGGTGATATGCCTCCAGGAAGAACATGTAAAAAAATTCAGTGTTATATTAAATGTCATAACAACCAATAACTGTGACTACTTAGCTGGCTGTTTAAACTGGTGGAGCTACTATCACACTCTACCACTTTAAACATAAAATATGATGAAAGCTAACCATTTGGTGCCCACTGAATCCTGCCTTTAAAGCTACAAACACAGCCCACTGGTCAAGGGGAATACATACAGAATGAAGAAAAGAACAACTCATTTTTCCTTACCCTGAAAATCTCTCTTAACAATTTTCAACATAAAAAGAAAAGGACATCCTAAAAGTGCAAATCACAAAAACTCCTCGTACAGATTTGATCCTAATGTGAATTAGCCCTTAAAGTCAGGCCTATAAACACAATCAGGATTGAAGACCTAATGACCTCACACAATATAAAACTTTGAACCAGCCAGAGTTTCAAAACACATAGCTACAGAGAGAAACCGCATATCATTGCGTAACAGAAAAGTCACATGATACAAAAACATGGAAAGAGATGATTGTGTACAAATGAGATTATAAAACAAGTCCCCTATCAGAAAACTAGAACAGTGAACAAGTGATCTTAACACAACCTTGAACACTGAACATCATTTCAAAATAGCCTAGAACAAAGAAAAACACTTGACTGGGGAACAGATCATTAATTAACTCTTTAATACAACTGAGGACAAAAATACTTAATTCAACTAAATCACTGATTTCAAAACACAAATTTTTCCATATGAATGAGACCAAAAATAAAACAAAATAAACTAACAATAAAAACAATGAATGAAAAAATAACAAAACAATAAAATAAAAAAATTGTAATTAAACAAATAAATAACAATAATAATAACAACAATAACAACGATGATGATGATGATGATGATGATGATAAGTAAACAAATAAATAAATAAATAATAACAATAATAAAAAAAATCATGAAAACTTCACTGATACTAAAGAAAGAAAAAGGAAGAAAGATAAAAGAAAAGAAAAGAAAGAAAGGCAAAAAAAGGAAGGCACAGTCCCCTCCGCTCTAAAATTCACCACCCGACATTGGCAATGTATGAACCACCAGTTTCATCAGCACGAAACCTGTGTCCTGGATATGAAAATCAAAACAAGCAATGTCCACTTAAAATAAATAAATAAATAAATAAATAAATAAATAAATAAATAAATAAATAAATAACAAATAAATAAATTAATTATTCAATGAAATAAATCAACCACTACTTAAACCATCTCGCAAAAGGTATAAAAATGTAAAAACAGAAAGAAAAACTGCAAAAAGAACAAAGAAAAAGTAAGAAAAAAATGAGAGAAAAAATAATAAAATAAACTGACACAGAAAGCAACAGACAGGAAAAAAAAAAAAAAAAAAAAAAAAAAAAGTAAAATACCTAACTGACCTTTTCAATTTTTTGATACTCTGATTCCAGTGTGACTTCGTCTTGGTCTTTCATCTTGATCCCCATCTTCTCGGCATCCTCTTTCGAGACATTCTTGCGATTGCGGAAGTCGTACCTGCAGGCATAATGGACCACCATGAACTTGCCCTCTTCAGATTTCATGTCTTACCTTTACCTTAATTTTACCTTCAAACTTAATGGTAATCTCAGGTCTGAATCTAATTTAAACATATTGCTCAACATTGACTTGATGTTTGCCTGGACCTTTCTTCGAGTGTGAAATGAGAAATTCGTACTCTCAAGTCTTTTAGCATTAACATCATTTTAACCGAGAACTTTACATTATTTCTCCCCTGTAATGTAAACTTCAGTTCTATATTGCACATTCCTTTTCTGGAGCGATGCCTTGGGTATAATACCATTCATGAACTTTCTTAAGATTTTTCATCCTTTTATGTTCATCATTCTAATACTTGGGAACATTTTACTATAGCTGTTTGTCAAGGAATTATGACATCTAAAAAATAAATAAATAAATAAATAAATAAATAAATAAATAAATAAATAGATAAATACATAAATAAATAAATACATAAATAAATAAATAAATACATAAATAAATGAATAAATAAATAAATAAAGGGGGGGTGGAACAAATGTAAAAGCAGCAACGACACGCACAAAAAGAAAGAAAGAAAGAAAATATAAAATACAAACAACCAGGCCACACCCATCAACCTCAAGGGGACAAAAACGAGGATATAAAAATCAAAAGAAAAACATCAACATATACACCCCGTCCCCAACTTTTCTCCTGACCCCCAACCCTGACACTTCTTACCTGATCTGCGCGAATTCCCTGAGGCCAAAGGAGCCACCCACCACCAGCAGGAGGAAAGGGGCGCCAAATCGCAGCGAACGCCTCTGCAAGAAGCCCTTACCCATAACAGGGAATGATGCCTCTCTAGCCCCTAAGGGAGACACGGAAGAGACGTTAGCATGTTAGGTATCGAGCATAGAAGAGTACCTTATAATAAAGGAGAGAGATAAGAACAGATTAAAATACAATGATTATAATGATAACAAACATTTATATTTTGCCTGCACCAACATACACACACAAAAAATGAAAAAAAAGAAAAAATAATAATAATACAGCAAAATAATAAATAAATAAATAAGAACAAAAGAAAGAAAAGAAAACAACAAATCAAATTGAATAAAAAAATATAGGTTTAAAGTTTTTCATTTTAGACCATGATTAATACGTTCAACTGAAATATACAGGAAAAGAAAAAAAAGAAAAAGAGGAAACAGAAATTCCAAAATGCTGTAAAAGTATTAGTGGCTATACTTTCGAACCGGGACTTTTTCAGCGATTCTAAGCATTAGCTCTAGATCACTAATACAAAAATGTGTAATTCTGAGGAACTGCTCTTGATGCCTACTGTCCAGACGTAAAGTTTAGTCCAAAGGAAACAAAATATACCTAGGAAATTTGGGGATAAAACTAAAATTATAATAATACAAAACTATTTACTTAAAACTCATGCAAAGAAGCACTTGCATGAGATTTTTCCTATAGAGGAGTTATTTCAATATTCCAGCACAGCCGGTGGAGAGTCAAATGATAGCTGCCTTCAGGATAGTAGTGCACTGTCAAGCGATTGGCACAGCTTTTTTGCATAGAGCACTCCAGTAAAACCAAACAAACCACCAAAACTTATTTTTTCGAAAGACAGCTTAAACAGGGTCCTTGTTTGACAGGGAGATATAATTTCAATAAATATGAAATCAGACCCTTATAGTACAGATTGTATGGAATGGATACCTTGTTGAAATCCGAGACAATTTTCATCTATGACATTTCCATCATCGATTGATAATAAAGACGACATTTCATTTCTCTCAGAATAGAGCGTGGAAAAAAATGTGTTTTAATTCAAAAAACTTGCTGCAGATATTCTTCCAACAAATAAAAAACAAAAACAAATCTTTAATGAAACTGTATGCTACTAAAGATCATCAATGCTAATGATGTGAAAAATATATCATATAACAAAAACTATGGATTTCTTACAGCAATCACACACACACACACACTACCCTTGTGTCATACACACTCCGAGAAAAAATGTCCAAGTGTGGGGTTTACTGTTCCAGAAGAATTATACTAGCTGTCTTATCAAAATCACAAAACTTACTACAGTATTATCTCTAAGGAAAGGCCTAACACCTTAAACCTGACAGTAGTATCAACTAACATGACAGCCTCTGTGCTAAACACTCCAGAAAAAGCTAACAAGCCATGGATATTCTGGCAAAAGTGTGCTTGAACTGGTTTCTGTCTTGGCATTAAGCTAACAGGCAATTCTATATGCTATACCTTGCAAAATATTAAGTTCTGTTGGCCTTTGCTGGAACAACAAAGGCAGGTTGTCCAGCTGCAAATATGTTGTGTTTAGTAAATATTTATTGCTGTTCTTGATAATGATGACATAAGCAAAGTGCATTTGGCAAACATCCACTCATACCTTTCAAGGATCTGATCAATCATTATTAAATCTAAGCAATATACACTGAATCCCACTTCAGTCTAAAGTCAA
Organism: Penaeus vannamei; assembly: GCF_042767895.1. Taxonomy (NCBI): domain Eukaryota; kingdom Metazoa; phylum Arthropoda; class Malacostraca; order Decapoda; family Penaeidae; genus Penaeus; species Penaeus vannamei. The sequence continues at coordinate 16,780 of NW_027213823.1, read as the reverse complement.
ATTCAGGTATTTCTGTGTTGAAGCTAAACTAGGTCTCATCGCCAAAGCATGTGCTCATTAATATATAATTCTCGACCTGCAACGACCACTACAATTTAGCTCACATAAACCACACGAATTCACGCATTTCATAACAACCTCTCATATACCATTCCGTCACTCGTAGGTCACCTTCCCAGCCCACTTCCAAGGAAACCAGTTAAAAAAAACAACAACAAAAGAATATAAAGAAGAAAAAAAGAGTTAATAAACACCAAAGAAAACCACACAGACCACGACAATTCCCATCCACCTGTGCAACATTTACCTGCAATAAACCCCGACGCTTGTAACCTGCCACTTATTTTCCCGTTTCGGAGACACTTTCAAAATCCCCTGTGGTCGTTTTTCAAGGTCACTCTCTGGGGCTGGGGAGGGGGACACTGGTCGTCCTCGGAATAGATTACGTGAAGACTATAAATGCCGAGGAACGACTCAAAATTCCTGGAGGAAGAAGAAGCACGAATCAGCTGGGAGGTCGTCTCGGGCCGTTATCGAACCTCACACGATCAGCTGATGAGGCGGTGGTGTCGTACGACTGGCGGAGATATTGTCGTACCCGGTCAGTTGGGTTATGATAAGAATTGTTATTATTATTATGATTACTGTTATTTTCCTTATCATTATTATTATTACTGTCATCATCATCATCAACATTATTATTATTATTATCGTTATTATTATTATTATTACTATTATTATTATTGTTGTTGTAGTTGTTGTTGTTTTTATCATCATCATCATCATAATTATCATTATTATTATTATTATTATTACTATTATTATTATTATTATTATTATTATCATTGTTGTTGTTGTTGTTGTTGTTGATGTTGTTATCATAATAATGACAATAATAATAATAATCATAATGATAACAATGATAATAATAATGATAATAATGATAATATCAATAATAATGATAGTAATTATCATCATCGTCATCATCATTATTATTATTATTATTATTATTATTTATCATCATTATTATCATCCTTATTATCATTATCATTACTATCATTATCATTATCATTATTGTTATTATTATCATCATTATTATTGTTGTTGTTATTATTATTATTTTTATTGTTTATTTTATCATTTACTTATCATTATCATTATCATTATTATTATTATTATTATTATTTTTATTATTATTATTATCATTGTTATTATCATTATCATTATCATTATTTTCATCACTATTATCATTATCTTTATTATTATCATTATTATCATTATCATTCTTATTGTTGTTATTATAATTATAATAGTAATAATAATAATTATTATTATTATTATCATTATCATTATTAATATCATTGTTGTTGTTGTTATTGTTATTATCATCATCATTTTCATTAATATTATTATCATTATTGTTATCATTATTATTATTATCATTATTACTATTATTATTATAGTTATTATTATCATCGTCATCATTATCATTATTACCGTTATTATTAGCATTATTCTTATCATTATCATTATTTTCCGCATTACTTTAATTATTATTGTCTTTATTACCAGCATTATTTTTATTGTAATCATCATCATTATCATTATGATTACTATTATTAGTAGTAGTAGTTACATCATTATCATTATTACCATCCTTATTATTATCATAAATATTATCATCATTGCCATTGTTGTCATTATTATTATCATTATTATCATTATCATTATCATCATTATTATTATCACTATAGTCATTGTTATTACTATCATTACTATTATCATTATCATTATCGTCATTATCATCATGATTATCATTATTATTATTATTATCATTATTACTATGATCATCATTATTATTATCATCATGATGACTATTGTGATCACCATAATCATTATTGTTATTACTATTATGATTATGACTATCACTGCTATTATTATTACTGTCATTATTATCATTGTTACTTTTATTATCATCATTATTACCACTATCATTATTATTATCATTAGTATTATCATTATCATTATTGTTATTACTAATATCATTATCATTTTCGTTATAATCATTCTCACCATTACAATTAGTGTTGTTCTTATCACTATTCTTATCATCCTTACCATTGCTATCAGTATCATTATCATCATTATAATAATTTTCATTATCATTGTTACCACTGCTCTAATCATTAACCCCATTTCATATTACTAATTGTATTGTTATTATCATCATAATGAATAGAAAAAATCTTACTATTTTTGTTATCATTGTTATCATTAATATTATCATTATTATTGTTGTTGTCGTTATCATTGCTGTCATCATTGTTACTATCACTATCTCATCATCATTGTTATATCCAATCCTATTTTATTACTATATCGTTATATTATGATTTTCATTATTGCTATCATCATCATTACCATTTTCATCAATATTAATATCTTTATAATCATTATTATTTATTCGTTGTTGCTATTGTCATCACTATTACTAATAATATCATTATCCTTCTCCTTATTATTACCATCATTATTATCACTACCATCACCATCATTATCATTACTGTTATCATTATTGTCATTATCAATAGTAGTAGTAGTATCATCACCATCATTATCATTATTACTATTATTGTTATTATCATTATCAGCATCATATGATTACTATTATCATAATTATGATTATCATTATTATTATTGTCATTATGATTATCACTATCATTGTCATAACCATTTTATCATCACCATTGTTATTATTGTTATCGTCATTATGGCTATAGTTATTTCTGTTATCACTATTGTCATTTTTATTATTATGACTGTTAGTACTATTATCATTATCATTATTATGATCACCATTGTTATTGTTGTCATCATTATTGTTATTATAATTATGATTATAACATCATCATAATCATTATCATTAAAATTATCATTGTTATTACTATTGCTATTACCATCGTTTTTATCAATACTTTTATTCTTAATTTCATTCTTATTATCACCATTATTATTTTAAGAATATTAATCTTATTTTTATCACTACTATCACCATCATTATCATTACCATCTATCATCATCAACATTTTCAACAATAAACATTATGGCAACAAAAGTTACTGTTTGAGATATACATGGATGATAAAATTATACTAAATACAATACAAAAAATACATCAATTACATTATGGTTAAATGTATCAAATGTTCAACAACTGCGTCCATAGTTTGTATTGTTACGCCCCCCCCTCCAGATCCAGTATTGGGGGGGGGGGGGGGGTTAGGAGACGGAGACGGGGACCCAATGGTGGGGATCACCTCTGCCTTCCGCCCCTTCCCTAGACTCGAGTAATTCTGCGCTATCGTTTCTTCCCCTTGTCGTTTCCTTCTTCTCTCCAGCCCCTTCTACTGTCCACTTCCCAGAGTGTGAGAGCCGTGTTGAAAGGGTGAACGGCTGATTTGTGCCAGGTGTGAACGGCCAGGGGGAGTCTGTATTACCCTGTTTAGTTGTCTATCCCTTACCCCTCAGTGGGACCCTGAAGGAAGAGAAACAGCCCACCCGTCTGTTTCTCTTCCTCACATACTACAGGTTTGCCATGGCCAGTAATGACGATTTTGCACACTTATTTGTGGTACTGAGGCTTGCCCCTTTATCAACTACAGATCTAAATTCAGGCTCTGCTTTGACCATGACTCTTAACACTGCTACTTTTACCCACTCCTCAATGCTTAACATCACCTCAGTCCAGTCCAAGACCATCCACCCAGGTCATTACTCAGCCTCAAGAAAGCAATCCCCTTCTCCCAACATTCTCTACTTCATCTCCTCCAACCCACAGCTTTCTTCATCTAGTACTCCCTCCTCCCTTTTCACTACTCTGCAGGCTTATTGTCAAAGTCTCTGCAGTACTACTTCTCTTAATACTACTCCCTCTTCCGCACGTCCCCGTCCTTCTACTACCCCTCCTCTACAAACCCTTGGAGTACTCTGTTTAGCCCAGCCAAACGGGATGGATTTTCCGTGATCCTCTCTACAGCCCCTTACTCTGACAACACTTTCCTGTACCAGCAATGCCTCCAAAAACAAGTAGGACAAGTTTCCTTCTGTAACCGCCCCAATCACTTCCTCCTTATCACAGTTACATCCAAATCCCAAGCTAAAGCATTATCTACTCTGATTGACTTCATTGGCAAACCCATCCCAAAACCTCATCCCTTCCTCAGTACTTGCCCTGGAACTGTCTCCATCTTCCCGGCGGATTACCCTATCTACGACAAGGATCGGTCAGACTGTGGAGAATACTTGCTCCACACTGCTACGCCATTCCCCTAGAGGCCGCCGTAAGTCATCCACCAATATTGCCAAGATTACTTTCCGTAGACATGACCTCCCCCTTAATGAGTCTCTCTCTCTCTCTCTCTCTCTCTCTCTCTCTCTCTCTCTCTCTCTCTCTCTCTCTCTCTCTCTCTCTCTCTCTCTCTCTCTCTCTCTTGCTCTCTCTCTCTCTTCCGTCTCTCTCTCCCTGTCCGGCCATATCAAACTTCCCTCGTCTAGGACACCCTGCCAAACCATGCCGCTCCGTAGCCCTATGCCCTCTGTGTGCCAACCTGGTCATGATCGATCAAACTGTTTTGCATAGTCACGCACATGTGCCAGTTGTGGTGACTCCCTTACTGTGCTTTATAGGGGCTGCCCTTTCTACAAGTTTGAGTCTGATGTGACGTCTCAGATTCTAACTTGACCACTTTCATGAGGCCAGGCAGGAAGCACGTAGACGAGTTTTTTCTCTTACAAGATGTTTCTACACCTCCCTTAGTATCTCTTCCTCATCCCACTCCCCCCCCCCTCTCTATCTACCAGTCAAATTCTTTTGCCATTCTAAATCCAGACACCCCAATCTCTACCACTATTCCAGACACTCCAGTCTCTACTTCGCCGGTACCTCGCTCCTCGCTCAACTCATCGTACAGGACAAGCTAAACCGTTCTACTCATCTTCTCCTACTGCATCCTCTCCCACTGCCCCTATCCCCTCTCCTCCGCTTCATAAGTGGTTTCTCAGACCTCCCCAACCAACTCGACACGGAAATTCTCGAGGACATTCGAAACTACCTAAACATGACCCAAAATAACATGCCTGCACCTCATCTGCTCCCGTTATTTCTACACTCAAAGTAACTGCCGATGTCCATCCTCCTACTCATGTTCCTCCTTTACGTGTTATACGGAAGGCTTTTGTTGATTTTGTTTAAGAGGTGGCGTTCGATGTGATACTTTGATGGAGAAACAACTAGGTTTAAGAAAACAAAATATAATAAATAATCACAGATACACACTCATACGTGCATGAAAACTAATAGTGCATATAACTATAATAACTTTCATTGTACGTACAAGAAACAGGTACACATACGTATACACACATAAAAACTAATAGTGAAAATAATTACAATATTTCTTATTGTTTGCTCTCTATATATTAATCAACTTTCGGTTTTATGTGTTCGCTGTCCATCCGCTTTCCCTGACATCTAAGATACACCGAAAGGGTACTGCTAGAAGGTCTCAGTAAGCACTATAGGCAGGACCGAGGCACATACATACATACATATATATATGTGTGTGTGTGTGTGTGTGTGTGTGTGTGTGTGTGTGTGTGTGTGTGTGTGTGTGTGTGTGTGTGTGTGTGTGTGTGTGTGTGTGTGTGTGTGTGTGTGTGTTTTTGTGTGTGTCGTGTTTTATGTGTGTGTGTGTGTGTGGTCGTAATCGCGGAGATGGGAGGCGGCGGCCGCGGGGCACTTTTGGAAAGACTGAAAGATGCCACAGGAAGGGCAGGAAGGACACCGTTAGAAAGGTCAATGAGACACCGCCAGAGGAGTCGAAGGACACCACTGGAAGGGCTAAAGGGACACCATTGACAGGAAGGGAAGGACATTACTCATGGGTTCGTGCTTATGGTAGTACCAGGCCTTAATCCAGCCCTTTACACGCATATCTGTATGTGTGTGTGTGTGTGTGTGTGTGTGTGTGTGTGTGTGTGTGTGTGTGTGTGTGTGTGTGTGTGTGTGTGTGTGTGTGTGTGTGTGTTTGTGTGTGCATGCGTATATATATGTATATGTATGTATATATATGTATGTGTATGAATGAATATTTTTATATATCGATATAATATTTATATATACAAATAATTATTCAGTGAAATGCTATATAGATAATGTATAAAGTCACATGGATCGACAAAGTAGAGATACGTGAATACTGGTGTATTTGTCATACCTTTTAATTCATCAGTTTGATACAAAATTCCATAATCAACAAAAAATATCTCGGCAAATATTCCAAGATGTCAACTACATGCAACAGACATCACAAACCTCTTATTGAAAATCGAATGACTTTCTCCTCTACCAAAAAACAGTGAATATATTTAATTCAATACTTTTACGCCAACCCAAACACCTTATCCAATCCCAAAACCTCCTTTAAAACTCCCGAATCCCCTCTAATACGATCCAACCCCCAACAAAGAGAATCGAATCCTCAAAACAAAACCCAATCGCCTCTAGGAGAATCGGAACCTACTCGAATAAAATCCAGTTCCCTTTACCTATAAATTCCTGAAAGGCCGATCCCATTCACCAGGCTCCCTTGTTTTCATGAATGAACGTGAAGGTCCCTCCGAAAACACAAGGAAACACGTCGAGACAAGAGAGACAGTACGCACTTGCTCCCTCGCCTCCTAGGACCGCGTCTCAGTTTTAAAAGGAATTCCAAGGGTGAACTGCCTTAGGGAGAGCAGGGAGGGATGGCCGAGGCGACGAGTAAAGATAATGTGGCAGCGGAAGAGAAGGAGGAGAGTGAAGGTGAATATATATCGGTTCCTTATTTGAAAAAATGGGTTTTATTTGCATATTTTAGTTTCGTCGACGTTTTTGGTCGGGTTTTGGAGCTTGTCAGTTGTTTTTTGTTTCTTTTGTGGTTGTTTCAAGTGCTGTCGAGAAGGGATATGAATTAATCTCCCTTTTTGTTTCTTGCATTCTAATTTATGTCTGTGCTAAATAAACAAAGGAATTAGAGAGCTGGTCGTTGATGTAAAATTTTATAGATGAGGAAGAAAATGTAATTTTATTCATTTACAATGTCGGTGGTTCATACTTGTTAAAACTGAAGCCTGTGTGTGCATGTGAAGCCAAGATTTATCATATTGAATAAATTTGGAGTGAAGGTAAAATTTTCCAGGACCTTGCGGTATCTCTTTCAAAGGGAAGTTTTCCTTTTCTTAAAATGTTATTATTGGCGGTGTTCTGTCTAAATTACATGAATTTCAAGCACGACCAGGTATATTGAGTCAGTGTCAAGCAGTTGCAGGGGCCTCTGTGCCTTTGGTGGTCCAGCAAAGGACAACAACCTTTCACCATGGATATTTGGGCAAGATAGTGCTTTTAGTGGTGTTCTTATGGGAATTTTAGGGTGAATTGCTACAAGGGTCTGCAAGCTCAGGCGTCCTATATATTCTTGAGGAGCTTTGTTGACCTTTGACGGAGTACCAAAGGCTAGGAGGCTACTTGTGGTTAAAATAAACAAAAAAATTTCTGTGATGAAATTATTATTGTGGTATGAGTATGATTATGGTTGTTGAATATACATGCAGAATGAGGTAAGTATTACAGATGAGTGAATTTTGAGGCATTTTTCTTTCATTGTTGTCAAAAAATGAAAATGAGGAAGGGTACTTATGCAGATTAAGGCTTCACAGAGATAAAGAAATATTGATGTAACATTTATGAAGAGAACATTCAGATAACCACTTTGATTTAGAAAATAATGTGTGTAATAACTTTTAAGAATGGTGTTGTGGTTATGGCGGGAGGAAATTTGTCAAATATAGAAGTGGATATAGCTGTATCATTAAGAACAAAGAAGTTGAAGGAAAATAAATTCCAGTTTTTGACAGGCTCTACATAATAGTGGTGACTATGATCAGAGCATGATACATGAATTCCTCAACATTTGATCTATCTGGTGCAGTCCTAATCTGAATAATTACTTGTGAAGTTAACTAAATTGTATGAAGTGAATAAAACAGTTGAAAATGGGACATGCTTTTCATCATTATGATCATAACTATAGTGTGTACAGTTTTTGAATTTATTGCACTTGTCAGAGCAGTGACATAAGGAGGCTATGGCTGCTTATTATATTTATTGGTCTATTTATGTTACTGCGTCTTTGTACAAGACTGTAGTGTTTTAGCATTTTTTTTCTTTTAGACAAGGAATTTTTAATATGTTTATTTTATTTGTACTTTTTCTGATATGATCAAAAAGTAACATTTAGATTTAGGAGAGAATAGATATTATTAAAAGTAAAATCTGGTTGAGTTTTTTTTATGTCTGTCTAAAACCATTTTAACCCCCCAAAATTATAAAAGATGAATAGATTTTATCAAAAATGTTTTATCAAAGCCTTATTGTAAGGATATACAGACAGAGATTGGATAACATTAGAGACATCTAAACTAGACGTATGCTTCTCGACAAAAAGGGTAACAAAGATGACTGCTAACTGACCGATACCTAAAATCAGATTACAGTTGATACCAGATATGAGCAGGCTTGCATTTATCATCTTTTCTATATTTCAGCAGAAAAAGAGAGCCCACAACAAACCCCAGTTCCACCCCAGAAGAGAGATGACGAAGAAGAACTTGAATGCGCAGTCTGTCTCCAGAAATGTGTACATCCCGTGCGCCTGCCTTGTTCACACATATTTTGTTTCCTGTGTGTAAAGGTAAGATTATTTTGTTGTTTTGTTTTTGTTATTTTACTATTATTATTGTTGTTATATATTTTTTATTGCTATTTTATATAGATTTTTTTATTGTTATTGTTATGATATATTTCTTATTATTATATCATTACTATTATTATTATTCAGTAACATTTTGTATTCAATTTCCTCTCACTCCCTTTGTTGATGAAATTGACTGAACTTTTCATTTATGAAGGTAGGAAAAATAATTATTTCCTTTTATATTATATCATTTACTGATTTATTGCCTTCCTTCTAGGGTGTGGCAAACCAAAGCAAGCGGTGTGCAATGTGTAGGCAAGAGATCCCGGCCGATTTCCTCGACCACCCAACTCTGCTCTCCTCCATAGAGGCGGAGAAGGAAGAGGTCCTGCCGGGAGGCTACCAGTGGTTTTATGAAGGACGAAATGGTACGTTTTGAAAGAACTTTCTCTCTGTTTCTCTCGTAGTCTTTTTTTCTTTTCAGCTCTTTTTTTTTCTCTTTTTCTTCTTTTGTTCTCTCAATCCATCCATCCCTCCCTCTCTTCCCTTCTCTCCCCTTCTCTCCCCTTGTCTCCCTCCATCTCTCCCTGTCTCTCTCCTTCTCTCTCCTTCTCTCTCCTCTCTCCTTCTCTCTCCTTCTCTCTCCTTCTCTCCCTCCCTCCCTCCCTCCCTCCCTCCCTCCCTCCCTCCCTCCCTCCCTCCCTCCCTCCCTCCCTCCCTCCCTCCCTCCCTCCCTCTCTCTCTCTTTCTCTCCCTTTCCACCCTGTCTTCCTTCCCTCCTTTCTTCCTGTCTTCCTCTCTGCTCGAAAAGCAGATATGCTGTCTTTTAATTTGTTAGGTAGAAACATGATATTTAATTTCTTTGGTTTTTAGAGGATTGTTCTCTTTATGTAGTATGGTTTTTGATTGCATATTATAATTTGCGATTTTCAGTTACTCTCTGATTATATTATAGCTTCAGTTTTGCCCCTCTAGTATTAGCATTTATATCAATGCTCTCCCTGTATAAGCTCGCATACTTTCGTAATCATAAGTTTCATATTCATAAGTTTCACAGTCACATACATGCTTGCATACACAATTATGCATGAAATGACACACTTGCTTATACATGTCGACATGGACGTGCACACACACAGATGCGTATACATTATATACAGTGTATATCCTTCATATGCGGAATTCTGAGCCTGTTAGTTTGTCATTAATATTTGTAGACGGTAAAGCAGAATGCAGGCAGGATTTTTTTTTTTTTTTCTGTTTGCTCTTTTTCCTATAATTTAATGAGTGATCCATAATGACATTTGAAAGATATCTATGGGAAGATTGCATTGTTGTACTCTGTCATAGATTTAAAGATACCCTAGGACTCCGGTAGTGTCTTCATTTCTCTATGAATTGCCTTAGCTGCTATTCTGATTAGCGTCATTATAGAGATATACATTATGCCTATATTTTAAAAATATGTTAGGGAATATTTTTGTATGGAAAGTTACTTCTCATTCCACATCTAAGTAAAAAAAGAGAAAGAAAAAGGAAAAAAGAAAAGAAAAATGGAATGCGTTGTGCCAGTAAAGGAATTTAAACCATTATAAAACATGAAAAGTCATACACAAGTATTATAAAATCATATACATTATATTCTATAGTTTGTATGGATTCTCAAGAACAATTGTCTTTGCACAGGGAAATATTTGTTTGTGGAAAGGGGCGTCCGGGGAATTTTCACTAAGTATAACAAATGACGTGTTGGCTGTCTTGTATTATTGTTATTATTACCATTTCCTTATGGAGTGATTGTTGATATTGTTTTTTTATGCTTTGGATGATTATGATATGTATTCCTGTGTGTGTGTGTGTGTGTGTGTGTGTGTGTGTGTGTGTGTGTGTGTGCATGCGAGTGAGTGTGTGTGTGTGTGTACATGTGTGTGTGTGCGTGCATGTGTGTGTGTGCGTGCATGTGTGTGTGTGCGTGCATGTGAGTGTGTGCGTGCATGTGTGTGTGCGTGCATGTGTGTGCGTGAGTGCATGTGTGTGCGTGTGTGCATGTGTTTTGCGTGTGTGCAGTGTGTGCGTGCGTGCATGTGTGTGCGTGCGTGCATGTGTGTGCGTGCGTGCATGTGTGTGCGTGCGTGCATGTGTGTGCGTGCGTGCATGTGTGTGTGTGATGTGCGTGTGTGTGTGCGTGTGTGATGTGCGTGTGTGATGTGCGTGTGTGATGTGCGTGTGTGATGTGTGTGTGTGTGTGTGTGTTTGTGTGTGTGTGTTTGTGTGTGTGTGTGTGTGTGTGTGTGTGTGTATGTGTGTGTGTGTGTGTGTGTGTGTGTGTGTTTATGTATTTATGTATGTATGTTTGTATGTATGTATATTTGTATGTATATATTTGCATGTATGTATATTTGTATGTATGTATATTTGTATGTATGTATGTATATTTGTATGTATGTATGTATGCAGCTATATAGGTAGGTAGGTATAGGTTTTATGTATATTAGTGTATTTGCACCCTTATGCATGTGTTAGTGAGGTAATTTTGAGACATCTGGTAATTATTTGATTCTTTTCTGATCCCCCCCCCCCCTTTACTTGCCTATCCCTTAATTTCTCACATGTGTCCCCTAATGGTGTATGAAATAAAATCTCCAAAATAAAGGAGCTGCAATTTGTGAGTGCAAGTGCCAGCTCGAAGTAGCTCATGCAGAGCCCCAAAGTAAACTGAGAGTGTGCCTGCTGTCCCGCAGGGTGGTGGCGCTATGATGAACGCACAAATACTGATATAGAGGAGGCTTATGCGCAAGGGGAAACGTCGCTCACCCTCCTCATAGCTGGGTACAACTATGACATTGACCTAACCAACATGAAACAAGCCCGTGCAGACTGTCCCGGCCTGCGCAGACGCATCAAGCGGGATGTGGTGTCCTCCTCGGCCAAGGGCACAGCGGGTCTATCGACCAAGCTGTTCAGGGGCCAGGGCGGGCGTGGACGTAGCAGGGGTCGCAAGAGGAAAAGTGATGACAAAGATTAGATCATATGAAACCACACTGGCTTTAGCATACCCTGACAAGGAGTAAATAGATGACAGATAAGTAGAAGTTCACAAAGGAAAAAAGAAAATAAGGAAAACTAAGAAAGAAAAGCCATCGTGGTTTATGATGTTCTTATTTTAAGGTTGAATATATGTATGTGTATCTTAAGGAATTTTTTTGTTTATTATATTTTTAAGAAAAAAAGTGAAGAATTTAATAGTTTTAGCATATATATTGGAGATCAGTAATCTAACACTTTTAATGAAAATCAGATGCAGTGAATTGCATTCATTTTATTTATGTGTGGACACCTACAGTAAGACCAGATTTGATATGCATTAGAAGTAAAAACAGATAAGCACAGTGGATTAGATTTTTACTGGTTTGCTGTAACCTCATAAAAGTTCATATTCTGTCATTGCAATGTGTAAACCTCAATAAAGTAAAAATCTTTCTGCTCTTTTTATGATCATTTGATATTAGCAGACATGTTTGATTAGTCCACACATTCACCCAGTGATTTTGCCGTAGAAATTGTAGAATAACTAAAATTTCAACCTAGAAGTTTCAAAGTACTAGTCTATAGAGTTATAAAATGGCCAAATTTTAACCCATAAGCTTTCAAATAATGGTAATAAACAGCTGAATTGTCAATATAGAATTCAACTATTTTGGTGCATCTTTTTTTTCGTGTCTGGTTTTCTGTTTGCCCGAGAGATTGAAGAACATTTTCGTATGTATTGATAGAATGTACAAATACCCGAAGGAGCTAACTTGCAAAATACTTAAATTGCCAGCTTCTTTAATCCTTTGTGCTGAGATGGCAGGACTCACATGCCATGTCCTCTGTGATATTAGTTTATTAATTGTGTTTTTACATAATGGCTCCACAAGTACTTAGTCATGAAGGATTTGATTACTGGCCCTACTTACCTCACCCGTATACCCCTTTCCTTGATTTTCAGAAATATTCTTTTTTGTTTTCTTTTGCTATTAGTATTTTCACGATCATAATCACATTGTTAATTATATTAATAATGGCAATATTTATGTTAATAGCATTAGAAAAGACAACTGTATTTTTCCCTGATAATTTATGGAATGGGGGAATATGGGTAGGTCAGATTGGGCTAATTATTGACTCCTTGGTGGCTGTTTGCAACAAAATTTACACCCAAGGGAACTGCAGCGGACATTACGTGTACAAAGGGTTAATGATAAAGAATTTTGTGTATGTATATTTTTCTATTGATGATTTTTATTTTTACTAGGTACATTTAAGTTTTAGTTCAGTTGTTCTTGTTTACTTAAGTCTTGTTTTACCCAAGTTTGATTTTGCTGTAGCATTTAAAGGTAAATTTTTTTATTATTCTGGCAAATAATGCTTAAGGTAAAGGTATGTTTCACCTTTTATCTTGCTTTTCTTTTAAATATGAAATTTATTATCTAAGATTTATGATTATTTTTTTATATAAACCTGTTTATAACAAGAAAATTTCGTAAAGGATGTATAGAAAGACAAAGAAATTTTATTGATGTGATTTGTAAATAAGAAGTGATATATACTAATGTTGCATTTCATTGGATTTTCAAAAAGACAGAATAAAAAGGAATCTTGCGCTTACATCGGCGTTGGATTGTGTAATAAGGTAGTCGACCAATGCATTCATTTCAGTATAAGCATCTTGTGGCCTTATGATGTAATTTCAGCTAAGATAGGCACGGCATTGCCTTTCCCCCCCTCCTAGTTACATCTAAGAAATTGACCTGTGTATATTTATATAAGTTGTCATATATATATTTTTTTTCTTTAGAGGTTAGTGAATATATTTGTTGTTATTTTCTCTCTCCAGTGTTGGGAAGATATTGATATAATGCTCATGAGTTGAGAAAAATGTAAGCCGGGAAGATGAATAATTTACTGTTAAAGGAGAGAGGAAGGAAGACAATACGTAGAAATAAGGGAATCGGAGAGTGTAATTTGATGCAGCTTTCGTTTATGTTAAATGAATAAAACGAGTTTCTGTTGAGACGTTTCAGAAATTTTGATTCAGATTTTTCTTTTTATCCTTTGTTTAGGTATAGTCTGAGAACTTTTGATTATCGAAGGAGAAAAAATAAAACACAATTTTGCAAAGGATGGTTAATAAATGCTTAGTTTTTTTTTTTTCTTTTTATTTATATAATTTTTAAAAGAAAAATAGTGGTGACATCGTATAGTCTGCAACAATTAGAAGAAAGACATACAAGGTATTTTGATACTAGAGGCTACATTATATACAAAATAACAGGAGATAAATTTATTTTTTATTGAATTAGGCATTTATGCCCTACAATATGCAACAAATTAAAGTAATGCCAACAAAAGGCACTTCAAATTCAGTAAGATCGATAAGGTATGATAACTGCAAAGCGTGTGTAACTGACAAGTAATTTTCCATAAACTATTTACAAGATTTGTTCTTTCCATTACGGTATGAAAATATTGCACCCCACACATTTTCTCCATTATTTATGTAAACGTCAAGGGGCCCTCTTTTTGTCTTTTTGTTATTGTCATTTTTGACGTTCCTTATTTGCATTAGATATATTACATATGCGTACTTGTTATTAATGATGAGGAAATTGATAGAATATATATTGTAAATATATTAATGATAGCATTATGTTAGAGAAGGATTTTAACAATTATGACAATATTTACATGGCCTGTTCATACTACATACTATAAAATGGCCTCTTCGTACTACATACTATAAAAACATTTGAATATATTTCTTATGATTCTAACCCTTTTTTATCATCCAAAAGGGTCGTAAAAACATCGTTGAATGCTTATACAAGTCTCCTAACAATTTGTTTTTGATGAACATTTGTACTTATTCAAACAGAACGAAAGAGGAATGAGAGTATAGTTTGATATTTATGATAAGTGTATGTGTGTCCAGCGAGATTGATCATGACGTAGATTTTTTTTGTGCGAAAGATTAGCTTTTATTTTTTATTTTTTTTGGCACATGCAAATCTTTTTTTTTTCTTTTTCTGTATTCATTGTGTCACAGATGCCTTAGTTCAGTGCTTTTGTATGCCACATTATTGATTTTACTATTATTGTTAATGTTATTGTAAATTAATTATTGTTATTGTTATTATTGTCATTACTATTATTATTATTATTATTATTATTATTATTATTATTATTATTATTATTATTATTATTATTATTATTATTATTATTATTAATATTATTATTATTATTATTAATATTATTATTATTATTATTAATATTATTATTATTATTATTATTGATGTTGTTTTTGCCATTATTCTTTATTATATACTTTTATTATTAGTGGTAGCGTTTATTAGATAGTTCACACTCTTCTATCTTATAACTTTAGAAAATAGGGCCTAGCCCCCCCCCTCCCCTCCCCCGTGTCTGCTTCCGGCTGACGCCCTCCCTTAACCCCCCCCCCCCCCCCCCCCCCCGCAACCCGCTGAGCCTCGTGTCCCCGCAGGCTGGTGGCAGTACGACGAGCGCACGAGCCACGAGCTGGAGGCGGCGTACGGCAGCGGCCAGCGCGCGTGCGAGGTCCTGGTGGCGGGCTTCCTCTACATCATCGACTTCGACCGCATGATCCAGCTGCGGCGCAACGACCCGAGCCGCCGGCGCCGCATCAAGCGCGACCTGAGCTCCATCCCGAAGAAGGGCGTGGCCGGGATCAAGCTGCCGAGCCAGCTGGAGGCGGAGCTGTCGGCGCTGCACTCGGCCGCCGACGCCGCCCCGACGCCCGACCTGGACCACGGCGGCGACGTCGGCGACCACATCCACTCCTCCATGAACAACAACGACCTGTGTCCGCCCACGCCCACCGCCCCCAGCAACACGCCGCAGACGCCGCACACGCCCAGCGCCGCCAGTAGCAGCAGCGGCTCGCCGGACACGACGGAGCACGCCCTCGCCTCCGAAGCACACCACCACCACTACCACTACCTGCCTCACCACCACCACCACCTCCACTACCACCAGCTCCACATCCCGCACCACCTCGTCCACAACCTCAACTCCTACAACGACCACAACATCCTGGAGCACAGCATCCACGCCCACCCCCTCCACCACCAGCCCGGCCAGCACCACCACCATCACCACCACCCTCCGCCCCCGCCCCCGCCGCCCCCCCCCCCGCCCATCCCACCGGCGCCCCAGCAGCCCCTCCCTCAACCCCAGCCGCCCACGCAGAGCCGGTCGCCGCCCTCGCCGCCCGCGGAGACGCAGCCCGACGCCCCGCAGTCCCCGGTGGGCTCGAGTCCCCCCGCGGCGGCGCCCCTGGGGCTGGACGCCGCGCTCTACCCCATGGAGCGGCTGTCCCTGGCGACGGAGGCGGCCGAGTTCTACCCGCTGGACTCGACGGAGGACTCGGCCGAGGAGACGGAGCAGTACCACCTCACGCTGTCCTCGGAGGACGAGCAGCTCTGAGGGCGACCTCACCAAAGGACGGACCTGTGATTTTCATAAACATTTTTTTAGTTATTTGTATGAGCGACTGAGCGTACATGTATAGTATTTTCTTTTCTTTCTTTTTTTTTTTGCCTGTAATAAAGTGTGAATCTGATCTGAACAACATTTTTATTACCTTGTGGAACAATTTTTTTTATTTTGTTTAGATGAATCCAATTTTGAAATATATTCCAACCCAAAATCCGAATCTGTTGTTACACAATCCTCAGTGTCAAACTCATAATCAATTGTATACATTAAAATAAATATTCCTAAAAAAAAAAATTCTGTGATTCTTTAAAAAATATAGACCAAAAAACCCACAACGCGAACCAAGAGAAAATGGACCAAAACGCGCCCAAGATTGACCAGCAAGCAGGTGTTAAAAAATGCATTTCCTAATTTCATGTCGTGAGCGAAAGATTGATTTTCACTTCAACTCGTGCAGCGACTCGAAACCT
>NW_027213822.1:35000-37448 GCF_042767895.1 Penaeus vannamei | reverse complement strand
GAGGAGTTGAGACATATTCAGTGACATGTGTGTGTGTGGGGGGGGAGGGTGAGGGGGAGAGGGGTAGAGGGATAAGGAGAGGAAAGAGGGAAAGGGGGGGAGGAGGGATGGCGGTTGGGGAGAGGGAGATGAGAGGAAGGAGGAAGGAGAGATGGAGGAGTGGATGGCGGTTTGGGAGAGGGAGATGGAGAGGATGAGGGAAAGGGGAAGGAGGGATGGTGGTTGGGAGAAAGAGGAGAGGATGAGGGAAGGAGAAATGGAGGAGGTGGATGGCGGTCTGGAGAGGGGACAAGGAGAGGAAGAAGGAAAGGGGGAGGAGGGATGGCGTTTGGGAGAGGGAGAAGGAGAGGGAGGGATGTTGGGAGAGGGGCGAGGGAGAGAAGGAGGAAGGGAGAGGAGGAGGGATGAAGTAGGTTTTTTAATCTCCTGATTTTACACACACACACACACACAAACACACACACACACACACACACACACACACACACACACACACACACACACATATATATATATATATATATATATATATATATATATATATATATAGAGAGAGAGAGAGAGAGAGAGAGAGAGAGAGAGAGAGAGAGAGAGAGTGTCAGAGAGAGAGAGAGAGAGAGAGAGAGAGAGACGGGCTAAGAAAATGATTATTACCGTTTTGCTTCATCGCCTCGAAAGAGGGAAAAGAAAAAGAAAGAACGAAAGAAAAACGAATAAAAAAAAAAAAAAACGAGACACGTGAATATTCGGAAAGAATTGGAGTTCCGCGGCAGAATGTGCTGAGTAATGCCTCTCAAAGGGAAGAACAAAAAGATATTTGTGAAGATGTGTCGCGATGAGAAAAGAAAAAAAAAACGAGAAAAAAAAGTTAATAAGGAAGTAAACGCGGTTTAAAAAAAAAAATCTTTTTGAGCGCGTGTGGTTAATCGTTGTTGTTGTTGTTGTTGTTGCTTTGGTTTATGTTGTTTTTTGTTGTAATGTCCGGTGTTGCTTTATTTCTTTGTTTATTATTTGTTTCGCCTTCTCTTTCTCTCTTTTTTTTATGGGGATTGGAGCATTTTCTCTTTTTTATTACCATTTTTTTTCTCGCTCTTGAAAAAAAGAAGAAGAAATTTTCATACTTATTTTTCTTCTTCTTCGTCCGTTATCTTTCCAATTTACTTTCTCGTTCCAAAAAAAAAAAATGATGATAAAAGAGAGAGAAAGACGAAAATGACGAACGAAGTGATGTAGAGAAAGGGGATTAATATGCAGGTGAAATCTGTCACGCCACGCAAAAAAGGGGACAAGATTATAGGGGCAATAACTAGGGGGGAGGAAGAGGAGGGAGGGAGAAAGAAGGGGAGGAGGGGGAGAGGAGGAAGAGGAGGGGGAGAGGGGGAAGAGGGAGGGGGGAGAGGAGGAAGGGGAGGAGGGGGAGAGGAGGAAGGGGTGGAGGAGGGGAGAGGAGAGGAAGGGGGAAGGGGAGAGGAGAGGAGAATGGGAGGAAAGGAAGGGGAGAGAGAAGGAAAGGAAGCGGAGGGGAAAGAAGGGGAAGAGAGAGAGAGTGGGGGGAGGGTAAGGGAGAGAGAAGGGGGAAGGAAAGGAGAGAGAGAGAAGGGGATGAAAAGCAGATGAGAAGGGGAAAAGAGAAGGAGTTAGGGAGAAGGATTAGGAAAAGGAAGAGGGATAGAAGAAAAGGAGAGGAGGAGAGAGAGAAGGAACGGAGGGGGAGGAGAGAGAGGAGGAAAGGAGGGGGAGGCGAAAGAAGGGGAAGAGGGGGAGTAGAGAAATAGTGAAGGAGGAATGAGAGAGAAGACAAAGAGAGGAGATAAGAATAGACAGAGAGGGGTAATAAAGGTGGATAGAGATAAAAGGGAAAGAAAAAGAAATAGAGAAAGCAAAAAAAAGAAAACGGGGATCTCCTTTGCTCACTGGATTCCTTTTCGCATTTTATTGCTGTTCGTCTTTTACTTTTTTTTCTCTCTCTCTCTGTGTATCTACTTTCCCTTTGCTTTTTGCCGTTCTCACCGTGTGCTTTCTCTTGCTTTCGCTGTTTTATGTTTTGAGGTTGAATATACATTTGGCTGTGAATATGCCATCTCTTTCTCTTTCTTTTTCTCTTTTTTTTCTCACTCTCTTTCTGTTTCTGTTTCTCTCTTTCTCTCTCCTTTGTCTTTTTCTCTCTTTCTTTTCTTCTTTTCTCTCTTCTCTCTCTCTCTCTCTCTCTCTCTCTCTCTCTCTCTCTCTCTCTCTCTCTCTCTCTCTCTCTCTCTCTCTCTCTCTCTCTCTCTCTCTCTCTCTCTGTGTTTAACTTTGTTTCTTTCTCCTCTCCTCTCCTCTCCCCTTACTGTCCTCCCTTCTCTTCTCTTCTTTCTTCTCCCACTTTCCCTCTTCCCGCTCCCTCTCCCCAATTCAGTCTCTCCTCGTACGTCGTTCTTCCTCTTTCGCAATTTTGAGAGATAAGCG
>NW_027213822.1:10000-17500 GCF_042767895.1 Penaeus vannamei | reverse complement strand
CATGCAAGCCTTTAAGTAGATGCTGGTAGATGTAGACAGACAAGTAGACAGACACTCGAAAATGTGAAGTCATTCTCTGCCGTAGACACTCAAGCGTTTAAGTAGATGCTGGTAGATGTAGACAGACAAGTAGACAAGACATTCAGACATGTGAAGTCATTTTCTCCCAGACAGACAGGTGGGATAGACCGAGACAGACACGGGATCGTCACAAAGAAAATGTATTTCGTGTTCCCCCCTTTTGGCGTCCGTCGGGTTCTTGACGTCTCGTGTTTGCATTGTGCGATTTATTCTCGTTTTTTTGAGAGGAGGGAGAGAGGCGGGGAAGAGGGAAGGGGGGGAAGAGGAGGGAGAGAGAGGGGGAGAGGAAGGAGAGGGGAAGAGGGGAAGAGGAGGGAAGAGGGGAAGAGGGGAAGGGGGAGGAGGGGGGAGTCTTTCTTTTCTCGTTTTCTTAGTTTTTTTTCTCTTTTTGAGGGGAGAGAGGGAGAGGGGGAGGAGGGAAGGGGGGGAAGAGATGGGGGTCTTTTCTTTTTCTCTCGTTTTCTTAGTTTTTCTCTTTTTGAGAGGAGGAAGAGAGGGGGAAGAGGGGGAGATGGGGGAGTCTTTCTTTTTCTCGTTTTCATTCTTTCTTGCTGTTCGTTCAGTTTGTTATTCTCTTTTCTTGATGTGTCTGTTTGTCTGTTTGTTTTTTTCTGTGTTTCTCTCGATCTGTGTCTCTCTGTCTGTCTGTCTCTCTGTTTGTCTCTCTGTCTCTCTCATATCATCTGTCTCTCTCCTCTGCCCTCCTTGCCTCTCCCTCCCTCCTCATTCCTCTTCCCCACCTCCCTCTCCCTCCCTTCCTCTCTCCTCACATCTCTTCGTGTGCTTCCACGTCCTTCTTCCCTCTATCATGACTATTTTCATGACATTTGAAATAGAGCAGAAGGAAGGACAGTATTCGAGAGGGAGTCTGTTCTCGTCATTTCTTTCGCCCTTCTCCGTTTTCGTGTCCAGTTCTGCGAAGAGGAGAGAAAGGAGGAAAGGGGAAGAGGGGCGTAGGGAAGGAGAAGTCCCCCTCGTTCTCCTCTTGTCTTCTCTCATTTCTTTCCCCTTTTTCTCTTCTTAGCTTTTCTCAGGATCCAGCCCCTGATTGTCCCGTCCCTACCCTTATGTTATTTTCTTTTACCCCTTCCTCACTTCACACCTTCCTCTTCCCCCACTTGGCATCCTTTCCCCCTTCCCCATCTGGGCCTTCCCCTCCCCAGCCCGGCACTCTCCCCCTCCCCCAGCTGGCACCCTTCCTTCCTCCCCCCAGCTGGCACCCTCCCCCCTCCCCCAGCTGGCGCCCTTCCTGCCTCCCCCGGCTGGCACCCTGCCCCTCCCCCTGCTGGCACCCTTCCCCCTCCCCAGCTGACACCCTTTCCCCCTCCCCCAGCTGGCACCCTCCCCTCTCCCAGCTGGCACCCTTCTGCTCCCCAGCTGGCATCCTTTCCCCCTCCCCCAGCTGGCACCCTTCCCCCTCCCCCAGCTGGCACCCTTCCCCTTCCTCCCCCAGCTGGCACCCTTCTCTTGAATCATTGGCTGGCACCCCACTTCCCCCTCCCCCAGCTGGCACCCTTCCCTTGTCCTCTTTCCTCTCCACCTCGTATCCTTCCCCCTTGCCTCTCCCTTTTACCTCTTGCTTCTCCCATTGTTTCTCTCTCCCTCTCTCTCCCCTCCCCCCACTTCCCGAACCATCCTTCTCTCTTCCCTCCACTTCCCTTCTCTCACTGCCTCATTTCTTCCTTTCCGCACCCTCCCTCTTATCCCCTCCTCCTCCCTTCTCACCCTCCCTCATTCCCGCCTCCCCAGCTGGCCCCTCCCCCTCTCCCCCTCGCTTCATGGCACCCTCTCCCATTCCCCCTCCCTCAATACGCACCCCCACACACTTTCCTCCTGCCCTCTTCCTCCCTTCCTCTTCCCCCTTCCCCCTTCCCTTCCCCCCCCCTCACTTCTTCCCTCCCTCATTCCCGCCTCCCCCAGCTGGATCTTCCCCCTTTCCCCCCTCCCCTTACTGGCACCCCCTCCCCCCCACCACCACCACCACAGCCAACATCCGGGGCACACAGAAGCCACGATTTAATTTGCTATGATGCCGGTACCCTGTTGGAGAGGGAGGGAGGGGGTAGGGGGTAGGGGGAAGGGGGTATGACGCAACTTGTGATTTTTTTTTTCCTTTTATATTCTTGTTTATTCATTATTTAGAGGACGCGGCCTTTCGTATATTCTGGGGAAAGAGGAGTAAGTGGCAGAAGAGAGGCGAGGAGAGGATAAGAGGGGAAGGGAAGAAAAGGGGAGGGGAGGTGGAAGGGAACGGAGAGGAGAGGAAAGGAGGAGAGGAAAGGAGAGGAAGAGGAGAGGAGAGGGAAGGAGGAGGAGGAGGAGGAGGAGAGGACAAAGAGAGTAGAGGACAGAAGAGAGGAAACGAGAAGACAGGAGAGAAGCAGAGAGGAGAGGAGAATAAAGCAAAGAAAATGGGAGAAAGGAAATGGGATGGGAGGACGGAGGAAAAGTTGGACAAGAGAGAATGGAGGGAAGGAAGGAAGGAAGAAAGGAAGTAAGGAAGGAAGGAACAAACGAACGAACGAACGATGAATGGATGGGTGGAGGAAAGGAAGAAAGAGAGGAAATAAAGGATGGAATGAAGAGACAATGTGTAGGAGGGGAAGGAATAAAGGAGGGAGGGACTGAAGGAAGGAAGGAAATGAAGAAATAAAAGGACGATTGGCAAGGAAGGAGGGAAGGATTGAGATGAGGAGGGAAGAATAAAAGGAAGATGGGAAGGAGGGGAATCGGGGAAAGGGAAGAAAGGAGGGAGGGAGAGAGGGAGAAAATTGGGAAATAGGCCTATGTAGTTGTTTGGGTTAATCTTTTTCTTGGTGTGTTTCGAGGAGTTTGGGTTTTTTGACTATTATTGTTAATACCGCTATCTTTATCATCTTTCCTTCCTCCTCCTTTTTCTTTTCTTATTTTTTTTTCTTCCTCTCCATCTCCCTATCCTCATTATTATTATTCTTTGCCTTTCTCTTCGTCTGGGACTTTGTCTTCGTCTCCTTCTTCTTCTTCTTCTTCTTCTTCTCCTCCTCCTCCTCCTCCTCCTTCTTCTTCGTCTTCTTCGTCTTCTCCTTCTCCTCCTTCTCCTTCTTCTTCTTCTTCTTTTTCTTCTTCTTCTTCTTCCTCGTCTTCGTCTTCGTCTTCTTCTTCTTCGTCTTCTCCTCCTCCTTCTTCTCCTTCTCCTTCTCCTTCTCCTTCTCCTTCTCCTCCTCCTTCTTCTTCTTCTTCTTCTTCTTCTTCTTCTTCTTCTTCTTCCTCGTCGTCGTCTTCCTCAAGTATTTCATATTTATTATTGTTGTGTCAGGATCACCTTCCCCTTCCATGTTATATAATGTTGAACCACAGTTATCTTTTTTATCACAAACTTTTAAACAAGATGCTAAAAAAACGCAGTGCAATTTTATTTTTAGTTTCAATGCTTTTATTCGCTCACTCTTGGTTTTATTTGTTTATTTGTTTATTGGCTCTCGTTAGATGTCGTCCCGGTAGTCTGCATATATCCATCTATATTTTTTCTTTCTTTCTTTCTTTCTTTCTCTCTTTCTTTCTTTCTTTCTTTCTTTCTTTCTTTCTTTCTTTCTTTCTTTCTTTTCTTTCTGTCGCTCTTTCTGTCCTCTTTTCTCTCTCTTTCTCTCTCTCTTTCTCTCTTTCTCTCTCTTTTCTCTCTTTTTCTCTCTTCTCTCTCTCTCTCTCTCTCTCTCTCTCTCTCTCTTTCTCTCTCTCTCTCTCTTCTTTCTTTCTTTTTTTCTTCTTTCTTTCTTTCTTTCTTTCTTTCTTTTCTTTCTTCTCTCTCTCTCTCTCTCTCTCTCTCTCTCTCTCTCTCTCTCTCTCTCTCTCTCTCTCTCTCCTCCCCTCCTCCTCCCCTTCCCTCCCTCCCTTCCCCCTCCTCCCTTCCCTTCCCTCCTCCTCCTCTTCCCCCTCCTCCTCTTTTCCCCCCTCCTCCTCTTTCCCCCTCCTCCTCTCTTCCCCCCTCCCCCTCTCTTCCCCCCCTCCTCCTTCCCTCTCCCCCCCCCTCTCCCCTCCCCTCTCCCCCTCTCTCCCTCCTCCCTCTCCCTCTCCTTCCCTTCCCCTCCCCTCCCCTCTCCCCCTCTCCCCCCCCCCTTCCTCCTCCCCTCCCCTCCTCCTCCCCCCCTTCCCTCCTTTCGTCCTCGTCTGGTATCTGGTCTCTAGGCTGTCTGTCTATCTTCTGCTTATCGCCTTCTCCTCTTCCTTATCTTTCGTGTGGATTTTGTGGGTCAGTGTTGCCCTGGGGGGTTGCGGTGGGTTGCGGAGGGTGGGTGGTGGTGCTGTGGTGGTGGGTTTGTTGTTGTTGTTGTGTGGTGGTGTGTTGTTTGTTTTCGTTGTTGTGTTTTTTTGGTGTTGCTTTCTGTTGTATTTGTTGTGTTGTTTATTTTGTTGTATTTGTCGTTGTGTTTGTTGTTTGTTTTTTGTGTTATTTGCTGTTGTGTTGTTTGTTTTGTTGTATTTGTTGTTTTTGTTGTTTGTTTTTGTTTTGTTTACTGTTGTGTTTGTTGTGGCTGTTATGTTTGTGTTGTTATCAAGGAGTATTTAATATTTATCTTCGTTTCATTATTATAAGTATCGTTGTTATTACTCACTTTATTATGTTTTGTATTCATGGTGTAATTGTTATGACCATTCTTGATATCCTTTTATATATTTGTTTTCCTTTTGGGCGCGCGTGTCATTGACTGATTTATTAATTGACAAACAAACACATCCATTGCTTCGTGTCATTGACTGATTTATTAATTGACAAACAAACACATCCATGGCTTCGTGTCATTGACTGATTTATTAATTGACAAACAAACAAATCCATGGCTCGTGTCATTGACTGATTTATTAATTGACAAACAAACAAACAAACAAATCCATGGCTCGCTTGACTGATTTATTAATTGACAAACAAACACATCCATGGCTTCGTGTCATTGACTGATTTATTAATTGACAAACAAACAAATCCATGGCTCGTGTCATTGACTGATTTATTAATTGACAAACAAACAAACAAACAAATCCATGGCTCGTGTCATTGACTGATTTATTAATTGACAAACAAACAAATCCATGGCTCGTGTCATTGACTGATTTATTAATTGACAAACAAACAAATCCATGGCTCGTGTCATTGACTGATTTATTAATTGACAAACAAACAAATCCATGGCTCGTGTCATTGACTGATTTATTAATTGACAAACAAACAAATCCATGGCTCGTGTCATTGACTGATTTATTAATTGACAAACAAACAAATCCATTGCTCCGTGTCATTGACTGATTTATTAATTGACAAACAAACACATCCATGGCTCGTGTCATTGACTGATTTATTAATTGACAAACAAACAAATCCATTGCTTCGTGTCATTGACTGATTTATTAATTGACAAACAAACACATCCATGGCTCGTGTCATTGACTGATTTATTAATTGACAAACAAACAAATCCGTGGCTCGTGTCATTGACTGATTTATTAATTGGCAAACAAACACATCCATTGCTTCGTGTCATTGACTGATTTATTAATTGACAAACAAACACATCCATGGCTCGTGTCATTGACTGATTTATTAATTGACAAACAAACAAATCCATTGCTCCGTGTCATTCGTCATCGCAGACAACGAGCCCCTGTCTCGTCCATATTAATTTTATTGCGGTGCATTCTCGCGTTTCTTTGTTTTATTCTCTTTCGCTGTGGCTGCGGGGGCGAGGTTTTGGTTGTTGGGGGTTTTTCTTTGGGTTTTCCTTCGTGCGGTTTTTGAAGGTTTTTTTGTTTTTGTTTCTGTTTTTTCATTTTTCGTGGTCCTTTGCTTCGGGGTTTTTCTTTTTTTTTTTGTCTTATTTTTTTTTATCTTCTTTCTTCTTTTCTCCTTCTCCTCTTGTTCTTTCGCCTTCTCCTGTTCTTTCTCCTTCTGCTCTTCCTTCTCTCCTCTTTCCTCCTCCTCCGTCCTTTTCCTCTTCCTCTTCCTTCCTTTTGCTCCTCCTCCTCCTTCCTTTTCCTCCTCCTCCCTCCTTTTCCTCCTCCTCTTCCTCTCTCTTCTCTTCTTTTTTCTCCTCCTCCATCTCTTTTCCTCCCCCTCTTCCTTTTTTTCCTACTCTTCCTACTCCTCCCATCTCTCTTTCCTCCTATTTCTCCTCTCCTTTTCCTCCGCCAGTTCCTACTCCTCCTTTCTTCTTTTGCCTCTTCCTCTTACCCTTTCTCCTCAGCTTACGCGTGTATGATTACAGGTATGAGACATTCCCTCCCCCCTCCCACCTCCTCCTCCTTCTGGGTCCCCCTCCCCACCTCTTCCTCCTTCTGGGTCCCCCTCCTCCCTCTTTCTTCCTCCTTTCTCGGCCCCCTCCCTCCCTCTTCAAAATTCTCTTCCTCTTCCTTCTCTTTCTCCTTCTACTTCTTTCTTCTTCTTCTTCTATATCTTCTTATTCTTCTCGTCCTCCTCTCCTCTCTCTCTACCTCTTCTTCCTTCTCCTCCTTTTATCCTCCCTTCCCTCCTCGCTCCCCCACCGTATTCATCCCTCCCTCCTTTCTATTCGTTCTCTCCCTTCCCACCCTCCTTCCATCCCTCCCTCCTCCTGTCCTTTCCCTCCCTCCCTCCTCGCTCCCCCTCCCTCCCACTGTCCCTCTCTATCCCTTCCCCTCCCTCCCCTCTACCCCTCCCTCTATCCCCTCCCCCTCCCACCGTCCCTCCCTCTATCCCTCCCCCTCCCACGTCCCTCCTCTATCCCTTCCCCCTCCCACCGTCCCTTCCCCCTCCCACCGTCCCTTCCCCCTCCCACCGTCCCTCCCTCCCTTCCCTCCCTCCCTCCCTCCCTCCATCCCTCACTTCCCTTCCCTCCCACCGTCCCTCCCTTCCCTCCCTCCCACCGTCCTCACTCTATCCCTTCCCCTCCCACCGTCACTCCCTCTATCCCTTCTCCCTCCCACCGTCCCTCCCTCCCTCTCCCTATCCCTTCCCCTCCCTCTATCCCTTCCCCTCACACCGTCCCTCCTCTATCCCTTCCCCTCCCACCGTCCCTCTTTCTACCCTTCCCCCCCTTCCCCCCCACCGTCCCTCCTCCTACCCCTTCCCCTCCCTCCTCTGTCCCTCCCTCCCTTCCCCCCCCTCCCTCCCTCCTCCCTCCCTCCCTCTCTCCCTCTATCCCTTCCCCCATCCCACTGTCTCTCCCTCTATCCCTCCCACCGTCCCTCCCTCCCTCCCTCCCACTTACGAGCTCTTGTGCTGTCTGCCTCGGGGTGTGTAGCGCGCGTGTCTCCGGGCGTGTAAGTTGACACACGGCGAAAAGTGCCTCGTCAAAGTGTCGGGCTTGTGCGTCAGACCTTCAAGTGCGAGGAGGAGGAGGAGGGAGGAGGGAGGGTGGAGGGGATGGGAGGTGGGAAGGGGGAGGTGGAGGTGGAGGGAGAGGGGAAGGAGGA
>NW_027213822.1:0-5000 GCF_042767895.1 Penaeus vannamei | reverse complement strand
GGGGGTTGGGGAGGGGGTTCGGGGGTGGAGGTGGGGGGGGGTTGAGGTTGTTGGGGAGGAGGTGGGGGAGGGGGGGTTTTGGGGGGGGTGGGGGGGGTGGAGGTTGTTGGGGGAGGAGGTGGGGGTTGGTGGGGGGAGGTGGGGGTTGCTGGGAGAGGGAGAGGGGGAAGGGGTTTGGGAAGGAGGTGGGGAGGGGTTGGGAGGAGGGGTCAGGGGGTGAGGAGGGGGCTTAGGGGGGTGGGGGAGGGGGGCTGGGGAGGGGAGAGGGGGTTTAGGGGGAGGTGGACGAAGGGGGTTGGGGGGAGGAGGGGGGGAAGGGGGTTAGGGGGTGGTGGTGGAGGGGTTGGGGGAGAAGAGGGTGGGTTGTCGAGATAGATTGTCTCCTGTTTCTTCTTCTTGCTTTCTTTTCGTGTGTCTATTTTTATTATTTATTTTGCTAGTTTCCTTTCTTGGCGTTTCTTTATTTCTCAGGTTACACTTTATATGTTTTTTTTTTCCTTGTTCTTCCATCTCTTTCTATCTTTTTCTGTTTCACGTGGGGATCACCCCTTCCATCTTTCCTCCCCCCCCTCCTTCCTTCCTTCATCCCCTTCCCCCTCCCCTCCCCTCCCCTCCCTCCTTCCCTCCCTCCCTCCTTCCCTCCCTCCCTCCCGTCCCTCCTTCCCTCCTTCCCTCCCTCCCGCCCACCTTCCGTCCCTCCCTTCCCTCCCCTCCCTCCCTTCCCTCCCCTCCCTCCCTCCCCCCCCTCCCTCCCCTCCCTCCCTCCCTCCTTCCTTCCCTCCCTCCCTCCCTCCCTCCCTCCCTCCCCCTAACTTCCTCCCCCCCCTCCTTCCCTCCCTCCTCCTTCCTCCCTCCCTCCCTCCCTCCCCCTCCTTCCCTTCCTCCTTCCCTCCCTCCCTCCCCTCCCTCCTCCCTCCCTCCCTCCCTCCCTCCCTTCCTCCCTCCTCCTTCCCTCTCTCCCTCCCTCCTTCCCTCCCTCCTTCCTTCTCCCCCTTCCCTCCCTCCATCCCTTCCCTCCCTCCCTCCTTCCCCCTCCTTCCCTTCCCTCCCTCCCTTTCCGTCCTTCCTTCCCTCCCTCCATCCTTCCCTCCCTCCTTCCCTCCCTCCTTCCATCCCTCCTTCCCTCCTTTCCCTCCCTCCTTCCCTTCCCTCCCTCCTCTCCTTCCTTCCCTCCCTCCCCCCCTCCCTCCTTCCCTCCCTCCATCCCTTCCCTCCCTCCCTCCCTCCACCCCCTCTCCTTCCATCCCCCCCCTTTCCCCCCCTCTCTCCCTCCCTCCCTCCCTCCCTTCCTCCCCCCCTCCTTCCCTCCCTCCCTCCTTCCCTCCCTCCCTCCCTCCATCTCCCTCCCTCCCTCCCTCCCTTCCTCCCTCCCTCCTTCCTCCTCCTCCCTTCCCTCCCTCCTTCCCTCCCTCCCTCCTTCCCTCCCGTATGTACGCCACGTCCCCCGCGTGCTGCATTTCCCAATTACCGACAAAGCCCCGGAGATGTCGGAGGCTTTGGGCTCGAGCTCATTTCTCCTTCGCTCATTGCCGGGCCCTCTGTACGCACACGTACACACACACGTACACATACACACATACACACACGTGCACATGCAGACTTGCACACACGCACACACACACGTGCACATGCAGACTTGCACACATATACACATACACACACGTGCACATGCAGACTTGCACACAGGCATACACACACGCACACGCACGCGCGCAATCAAACACAAACACACACACACGCACATGTACACATATGCGCACATGCACGAACACGCACGCGCACGCAGGTCCCCCTCACACACACACACACACAGACAGAAGGATAAGAACGAGAAAGAGACAGACAGACAGACAAACAGACATTCAGACCCAGACATACGGAGACGCACTAAGAGAACCGGAGAGACCCAGAGAGACAAAGAGAAAAAGGGAGAAGGGAGGAATGTTAGGAAGAGAAGGATAAGATAGACAGAGAGAGAGAAATAAAGATAGATAGAGATAGAGATAGATAAAGATAGAAAGCTAGAGAGGAAGAGATAGATGGATAGATAGATAGATAGATAGATAGAGAGCGAGAGCGAGAGAGGGAGCAGCATCCCGCGGCCCTCCCAACCCGTCCCGGATCCCCGAGATCACGGAGCGAAGGGCGGCCGCCGACGCTCGCTCTGATTGCGAACCAACTTCCATTCCGTAATTTCTTGGAAGATTAGAGGGAAAGGGAATTGCTTATTGTTTAGGAATGATGGTGAGGAAGGTGAGAAGAGAAGGAGGAGGGAAAAGATGAAAAGAGAGAGGGAGAGGGGGAGGGAGGGAGTGAGGGAGAGAGAGATTTTCATTCCGTAATTTCTTGGAATATTAGAGAGAAAGGGAGTTGTTTATTGTTTAGGAATGGTGGTGATGAAAGATGAAAAAGGAAGAGAGAGAGGGAGAGGGAGAGGGAGGAGAGGGAGAGGGAGAAGGGGAGGGAAAGGGGAGAAAGGGAGGGAGAGGGAGGAAGAGGGGGGAGAGGGAGAGGGGGGGGGGAGGGAAGAGAGAGAGAGAGAGAGAGAGATTTCATTCCGTAATTCCTTGGAAGATTAGAGAGAAAGGGAGTTGTTTATTGTTTAGGAATGATGGCGATGAAAGATGAAAAAGGAAAAGAGAGAGGGAGAGGGGGAGGGAGAGGGAGAGGGAGAGGGAGAGAGAGAAAGAGAGAGAGAGATTTTTATTCCGTAATTTCTTGGAAGATTAGAGAGAAAGAGAATGATTTATTATTTAGGAAAGATGATGGTGAAAAACGAAAAGACGAAAGTAGAGAAAAAAATGAAATAGAAAAGAAAAGCGAAGGAAAACTTTAGTAGAAAGGAAGAAGAGAGAAATGGAGTAAGAAGAATATATTAAACATGAAAAGACTAAAAACAAAAGAATAACGAATGACAAGGTAAAAAAAATAGAAAGAGAAAAAAGAGAAAAGAAAAAGTAAAAATAGTAAAAATAGAAAAAGTAATAATAAAAATACAAGACAAAAAATTGAAAAGAAAAAAATAATAGTAAAAATACGAGACAAAAAAAAAGAAAAAATCACATTAGTAAAAATACAAGACATAAAAAAAGAAAAGAAAAAGTAGAAATAGTAAAAATACGAGACAAAAAAAAGGGAAAAAAAAAAATAATAGTAAAAATACGATAAAGTAAAAAAAATCATAATAGAAAAAATAGAAATACAATATAAAAAGTGACAATAAAAATTACAAATAGTAAAAATACGAGACAAAAAAAAAAAAAAAAAAAAAAAAGAGAGAAAAGAAGAAAAAAAGCAAAAAACCCGGAGAGCTCTTGTAAGCGAAGCAGATTTCTACATCATGGTTTCCCCGCCGTCATTGGATCCCGTCGATTGATTGTGGAACAGAGGCAACCCCGCGTCTTGATTTGCTCCGCGGCTCGGCTTAATGGGGGTTTTAGAGGGGGAGGGAAGGAGGAGGGGGAGGGAGGGGGGAAGGGGAGGGAAGAGGAGGGGTATGGATGGGGGGAGGGGGGGGAGGGTATGGATGGGGGAGGGAAGGAGGGAGTGGGTGGATGGAGGGGGAGGTGGGAGAAAAGGGGGGGAGGGTGGTAGGGGATGGGGAGGGTGGTAGGGGGGGGGGGAGGGATGGGGTTAAGAGGGATGGTGGTAGTGGGTGGGGGAGGGAAGGGATGGGAGAGGGAGGGGGAAGGATGGGGGAGGGAAGGGAGGGAGAGGGAGAGGAGAGGGGGAGGGAAAGAGAGAGAGAGAGAGAGAGAAAAGCAAAAAACCCGAAGAGCTCTTGTAAGCGAAGCAGATTTCTACATCATGGTTTCCCCGCCGTCATTGGATCCCATCGATTGATTGATTATGGAACAGAGGCAACCCCGCGTCTCGATCTGATCCCCGGCTCGGCTTAATGAGGGTTTTAGAGGGGGAGGGAGAGGGGAGAGGGAGGAAGTGGGGGAGAGGGGAAGGAGGGGGAGGGGGTGGGAGGTGGGTGGATGGGGGAGGGAGGGAGGGGGAGGATGGGGGGAGGGAAGGAGGGAGTGGGTGGATGGAGGGGAGGTGGGAGAGGGAGGGGGAGGGGTGGTAGGGGAGGGGGGGGTGGTAGGGGTGGGGGAGGGATGGGGTTAAGAGAGGGATGGTGGTAGGGGTGGGGGAGGAAGGGATGGGAGGGGAGGGGGGAAGGATGGGGGAGGGAAGGGAGGGAGGGTGGTAAGGAGGGGAGATGGGAGAGCGAGGGGAGAGGGAGGGGGATGATGGGGGAGGGAAGGAAAGAAGGGGATATGGGGGGAGAGGGTGGGGAAGGGGGGATGGGAGGGGAGAGGAGTGGAGAATGGGGAAGGGAGTGGGGAAAGGGAGGAGGGGATAGGAGTGGTATGGGAAGACGTGGGGGGTGGGAAAGGGAAGGGAAGTGAGGAGGGAGTGGGGGGGAGGAAGGGTAGGGGAAGAGGGAGTACGGAGGAAGGGGAAGCAGTGGGGGGGGGTTAGTAGGGGGGGGGAGATAGGTCAGGAGGTTGGGAAGTAGGGAGGAGAGGGAGGAGAATGTCGGGGGGGGGGAGGGGTGGGGAGAGGGAGGGGGGAATGTCATGGGGGGGGGGGGAATAGAGGAATTGGGGAATTTTAAAGGGGGGGGGGGGGAGGGGGCAGGGGGAAGTGGAGATGGAGGGGTGGGGTGGGGTGGGGAGGGGAGGGGGGGGAAGTGGAGGTGGAGGTGGAGGGGGGGGGGGGAGGGGAATCGGATTCTGATGTTCAATGCAAGATGAGAGGAGATTTTAATTATTATTATTATTATCTATTTATTATTATTTATTTTTTATTTTTTTTGCGTGTGTATTTTTCCTTTCTTTTTTATTTGTCTTTTGTTCTCTCTGGTTTTCAGTTATATTATATTTTATCCAGTTTTTGTCATTTCATTTTATTTGTTTATGATTGTTTTTTTGTCCTATTTTGATGTTTATTTTATTTAATTCATTGTTTTCAAGCATTTGACGGTGAATATTGATCGTTAAATATAT
>NW_027213821.1:17500-19213 GCF_042767895.1 Penaeus vannamei | reverse complement strand
GGAAAGACATGATAATAATATGTAATCCTAATTCTTAACAACACATAATTACATCATCAGAATAGTATAAAAATAATAATTACACGATTGATTGATAAAGATAATAATACTATCGATAATAAAGCTGATAGCCGATAAAACAATCAAAAAATAAAGTTAATAGTTTAAAACCTAATTAATAATATAACAAATAGTTCATAATATTGTTAATAATATAGTTAGCAATAAAGATAATTGTTAATAATATAGTAAGCAATATAGATAATTGTTAATAATATAGTAAGCAATAAAGATAATTGTTAATAATATAGCTAGCAATATAGATAATTGTTGATAAATTAGGTAGCAAAATAGATAATTGTTAATAATATAGTTAGCAATAAAGATAATTGTTAATAATATAGTTAGCAATAAAGATAATTGTTAATAATATAGTTAGCAATAAAGATAATTGTTAATAATATAGTTAGCAATAAAGATAATTGTTTATATAGTTAGCAATATAAATAATTGTTAATAATATAGTTAGCAATATAGAAAACTGTTAATAATATAGTTAGCAATACAGATAATTGTTACTAATATAGTTAGCAATAAAGATAATTGTTTATATAGTTAGCAACAAAGATAATTGTTAATAATATAGTTAGCAATGAAGATAATTGTTTATAATATAGTTAGCAATATAGACAATTGTTAATAATATAGTTAGCAATATAGATAATTGTTAACAACATAAAAATAAAAATAATTGTTAATAATATAGTTAGCAATATAGTTTGTTAATAATATAGTTAGCAATATAGACAATTGTTAATAATATAGTTAGCAATATAGATAATTGTTAATAATATAGTTAGCAATATAGATAATTGTTAACAACATAGAAATAAAAATAATTGTTAATAATATAGTTAGCAATATAGTTTGTTAATAATATAGTTAGCAATATAGACAATTGTTAATAATATAGTTAGCAATATAGATAATTGTCAATAATATAGTTAGCAATATAAACAATTGTTAATAATATAGTTAGCTATATAGATAATTGTTAATAATCTATTTAGCAACAAAGATAACTGTTAATAATATAGTTAGCAGTATAGATAATTGTTAATAATATAGTTAGCAATATGGATAATTGTTAATAATATAGTTAACAATAAAGATAATTGTTTATATAGTTAGCAATAAAGATAATTGTTAATAATATAGTTAGCAATATTGATAATTGATAATAATATAGTTAGCAATATAGATAATTGTTGATAATATAGTTAGCAATAAAGATAATTGTTAATAATGTAGTTAGCGATATAGATAATTGTTGATAATATAGTTAGCAATAAAGATAATTATTAATAATATAGTTAGCAATAT
Organism: Penaeus vannamei; assembly: GCF_042767895.1. Taxonomy (NCBI): domain Eukaryota; kingdom Metazoa; phylum Arthropoda; class Malacostraca; order Decapoda; family Penaeidae; genus Penaeus; species Penaeus vannamei. The sequence continues at coordinate 17,830 of NW_027213821.1, read as the reverse complement.
AGATAATTGTTAACAACAAAGAAATAAAAATAATTGTTAATAATATAGTTAGCAATATAGTTTGTTAATAATATAGTTAGCAATATAAACAATTGTTAACAATATAGTTAGCAATAAAGATAATTGTTAATAATATAGTTAGCAATATAAGCAATTGTTAATAATATAGTTAGCGATATAGATAATTGTTGATAATATAGTTAGCAATAAAGATAATTGTTAATAATATAGTTAGCGATAAAGATAATTGTTAATAATATAATTATTATTTAGATTATCATATAGATGTATATAAAGATAATTGTTTATATAGTTAGCAATATAGATAAT
>NW_027213821.1:2500-10000 GCF_042767895.1 Penaeus vannamei | reverse complement strand
ACATAGACAATATAACAGATATAATAAAACATATTATTTTAGATTTATTCACTCATAACACTCCCATAGTTACTACGAATCACCCGGTTCTTCCTCATTTTATCTGTTTATTTATCATTTCTCTTTCATTCATATCCTTTTCGAATTTTAAATTTACTACGAAACACCCTGTTCATCTTTTTTCCTATTTTTCTATTTTTTTCCTTTTCTTTCATTTCCTTTTTGAAGCCTAGATTTACTATGAAACATCCTGTTCATCTTTTTCCTATGTATCTATTTTTTTCTTTTTCTCTCATTCATATCCTTTCGAACCCTTAATTAACACGAAACACCCGGATCATCTTTTTACATATTTATCTATTTTTTTCTTTTTCTTTCATATCCTTTCGAACCTCAAATTTACTACGAAACAACCTGTTCATCTTTTTTTCCTATTTATCTATTTTTTTCCTTTTCTTTGATATCCTTTTTGAAGCCTAAATTTACTACGAAACACCCTGTTCATCTTTTTCCTATGTATCTATTTTTTTTCTTTCTCTTTCATTCATATCTTTTTGAAACTCAAATTTACTACGAGACAACCTGTTCATATCCATCCTATTTTTCCGTTTTTTTCCTTTTCATTCATATCCTTTCGACCCCTCAATTTACCACGTGACACCCGGTTCATCTTCTTCCTATTTATCTATTTTTTCTTTCTCTTTTATTCATATCCTTTTTGAACCTCAAATTTACTACGAAACAACCTGTTCATTTTTTTCCTATATATCTATTTTTTTCCGTTTCTTTTATTCATATCCTTTCGAACTCTATTTTTTTTTTCCTTTTCATTCATATCCTTTCGAACCCTCAAATTTACCACGTGACACCCGGTTCATCTCCATCCTATTTATCTATTTTTTTCCGTTTCTTTTATTCATATCCTTTCGAACCCTCAAATTTACCACGTGACACCCGGTTCATCCTCATCTTATCTGTTTATTTATCATTTCTCTTTCATTCATATCTTTTTTTAACCCCAAATTTACTACGAAACAACCTGTTCATCTTTTTACCTATTTATCTATTTTCCTTTTCTTTCATTTCCTTTTCGAATTTTAAATTTACTACGGAACAACCTGTTCATTTTTCCTATTTTTCTGTTTTTTTTCTTTTTCTTTTATTCATATCCTTTCGAACCCTATTTCTCTCTCTCTTTTTTTTTTTTTTTTTTTTTTTTTTTTTTTTTTTACATTTCATTCATATGAACCCTTAATTGACACGAAACACCTGGTTCATCTTTTTCCTATGTTTCGTTTTTTTTCTTTCTCTTTCATTCATATCCTTCCGAACCTTCAAATTTACAACGAAACAACCTGTTCATATCCATCCTATTTATCCATTTTTTTCTTTCTCTTTTATTCATATCGTTTCGAACCTCAAATTTACTACGAATCACCCAGTTCATCTCCATCCTATTTTTCTGTTTTTCCCTTTTTTTTCTTTTCTTTCATTCATATCCTTTCGAATTCTAAATTTACTACGTATCACCCCGTTCATCTCTACATATTTATCTATTTTTTTCTTTTTCTCTCATTCATATCCTTTCGAACCCCAAATTTACTACGAAACAACCAGTTCATCTTTTTCCTATTTATCTATTTTTTTCTTTCTCTTTCATTTATATCCTTCCGAACCCTCAAATTTACAACGAAACTACCTGTTCATATCCATCATATTTATCCATTTTTTCTTTCTCTTTTATTCATATCCTTTCGAACCCTCAATTTACCACGTGACACCCGGTTCATCTTTTTACATATTTATCTATTTTTTTCCATTTCATTCATATCCTTTTCGAACCTCAAATTTACTACGAATCACCCAGTTCATCTTTTTCCTATTTATCTATTTTTTCTTTTTATTTCATTCATATCCTTTCGAACCCTCAAATTTACAACGAAACAACCTGTTCATATCCATCCTATTTATCCATTTCTTCTTTCTCTTTTATTCATATCCTTTCGAACCCTCAATTTACCACGTGACACCCGGTTCATCTACATCCTATTTTTCTGTGTTTATTTCCTTTTTTTCTTTTCTTTCATTCATATCCTTTCGAATTCTAAATTTACTACGAAACACCCGGTTCATCTTTTTTCCCTATTTATCAATTTTTTTCTTTTTCTTTCATATCCTTTCGAACCCTCAAATTTACTACGAAACATCCGGTTATATCTCCATCCTATTTATCCATTTTTTTCTTTCTCTTTTATTCATATCCTTTTCGAACCCTCAATTTACCACGTGACACCCGGTTCATCTTTTTACATATTTATCTATTTTTTTCTTTTTCTTTCATATCCTTTCGAATTCTAAATTTACTACGAATCATCCAGTTATATCTCCATCCTATTTATCTATTATTTTTCCTTTTCATTCAAACCTTTTCGAATTCTAAATCTTCTACGAAACACCCAGTTCATCTTTTTCTTATTTATCTATTTTTTTTCTTTCTCTTTCATTCATATCCTTTCGAACCCTCAATTTACCACGTGACACCCGGTTCATCTACATCCTATTTTTCTGTTTTTTTTTCCTTTTCTTTCTTTTCTTTCATTCATTTCCTTTCGGATTCTAAATTTACTACGTATCGCCGTATTCATTTTTCCCTATTTTTCTGTTTTTTTTTCCTTTTTTTTCTTTTCTTTCATTCATATCCTTTCGAATTCTAAATCTACTACGAAACAACCTGTTCATCTTTTTCCTATATATCTATTTTTTCTTTTTCTTTCGTATATTTCGAACCCTCAAATTTACTACGAAACAACCTGTTCATTTTTTTTCCTATATATCCATTTTTTTCTTTTTCTTTCATTCATATCCTTTCGAATTCTAAATCTACTACGAAACAACCTGTTCATCTTTTTCCTATATATCTATTTTTTCTTTTTCTTTCGTATATTTCGAACCCTCAAATTTACTACGAAACAACCTGTTCATTTTTTTTCCTATATATCCATTTTTTTCTTTTTCTTTCATTCATATCCTTTCGAACCCTCAAATTTATAAGGAAACAACCTGTTCATATCCATCCTATTTATCCATTTTTTTCTTTCTCTTTTATTCATATTCTTTCGAACCCTCAATTTAACACGTGACACCCGGATCATCTTTTTACATATTTTTCTATTTTTTTCCTTTTCTTTCATTCATATCCTTTCGAACCCTCAAATTTATAACGAAACAACCTGTTCATCTCCATCCTATTTTTCTTTTTCTTTTTTTTTCGTTTCATTCACATCCTTTCGAACCCTCAATTTACCACGTGACACCCGGATCATCTTTTTCCTATTTTTCTGTTTCTTTCTCTTTCATTCATATCTTTTCGAACCTCAAATTTACTACGAAATATCCGGTTATATCTCCATCCTATTTTTCTGTTTTTTTCCTTTTCATTCATATCCTTTCGAACCCTCAATTTACCACGTGACACCCGGTTCATCTACATCCTATTTTTCTGTTTCTTTCTCTATTATTCATATCCTTTCGAACCCTATTTTTTTTTTTTTTTTTTTTTTTTTTTTTACATTTCATTCATATCCTTTCGAACCCTTAATTAACACGAAACACCTGGTTCATCTTTTTCCTATTTTTCTGTTTTTTTTTCTTTTTCTTTCATTCATATCCTTTCGAACCCTCAAATTTACTACGAATCACCCAGTTCATCTCCATCCTATGTATCCATTTTTTTTCTTTCTCTTTTATTCATATCCTTTCGAACCCTTAATTTACTACGAAACACCCGGTTCATCTCCATCCTATTTATCTATTTTTTTCCTTTTCATTCATATTCTTTCGAACCTCAAATTTACTACGAAACATCCGGTTATATCTCCATCCTATTTATCTATTTTTTTTCCTTTTCTCTCATTCGTATCCTTTCGAACCCCAAATTTACTACGAAACACCCATCCTATTTTTCTATTTTTTTTTCCTTTTCATTCATATATTTCGAATCCCTAAAACCGCATAAACATTTCTCACTTCTCATTCATAACTCTTCTACATTTACGACGATAAATTTGGTTAATTTTCACTCTGTTTATTCATTTTTACTTCCGCCAAAGATGTTATGGTTGTGTTTGTTCCTTTGTTCATTCGTTCGTTAGTTCGTTGGTTAACAAGATGACTCAAAAAGCTATGGATAGATTTTTATTTTATTCTATCTTATTTCATTTATTTATTTATTTATTTTTCTATTTATTTATTTATTTATTTATTTATTTATTTATTTATTTATTCATTTATTTATTTATCTATTTATTATTTATTTATTCATTTATTTATTTATTTATTCATTCATTTATTCATTTATTTATAATTTATTTATTTATTTATATAATATTTATTATTTACTTATTTATTTATTTATTTATCTTATTTATTTTCAACCTTATTATTATCATTATTATTATTATTATTATTATTTACCATAGGCGATAATCCGGATCCAGGATCAGATAACCCTATAAACAGGAGTAACTATCATCATTATCATTACCTTTATTACCTTCGCCATAGAGGTCATGTTTACAGATGTCGCCAGTGCATGAGAAAAAAAGGCGATTTTAATGTAATTATTTAAGTGTGATTTTTTTTTTTTTTTTTTTTTTTTTTTTTTTTTTTTTTTTTTTTTTTTTAGTGCATCGGTGACCTTTTTGCCTTGGCGGAGGTATGCGTTTTATTCCCTTTATTCCTTTACTTGCTCCTCCTTCCTGCTGTCTATCTCTTCATTCATTCATTTTCTTGCCATCTCTCCCTTTTATTCCTTTACTTGCTCCTCCTTCCGTTCCCAAATACACCTAGATAGTCTCACCTGTGCTAAGAATTTCTTAAAACTCTCATGCATAACTCTCCTATCTCTCTTTTTATTAATTCATTTTCACCCTATCTATCTCTTTATTCGTTTATTTCAATTAATTCCCTTCTTCTCACTATTTTCTCTCGTTTATAAATCTCCTAAATTTTCCCACGAATTACTAGGTTCATCTTTCCATCTATTAAGTTTTCATTCTTTTTCTTGCTGTCTATCTCTTCATTCATTCATTTTCTTGCCATCTCTCCCTTTATTCCTTTACTTCCTCCTCCTTCCGTTCCCAAATACACTTAATATAGTCTCACCTGTGCTAAGAATTTTAAAAAACTCTCATGCATAACTCTCCTATCTCTCCCTCTATCCATTCATTGGCATCCTATCTATCTCTTTATTCGTTTATTTCAATTAATTCCCTTCTTCCCACTATTTTCTCTCGTTTATAAATCTCCTAAATTTTGTCACGAATTACTAGGTCTATCTTCTTTCCATCTATTATTTTTTCATTCTTTTTCTTGCTGTCTGTCTCTCTTTATTCATTCATTTTCTTACCATCTCTCCCATTATTCCTCTACTTCTTCTCCTTCCGTTCCCCATATACTTAAGATAGTCTCACCTGTGCTAAGAAATATTTCTTAAAACTCTCATGCATAACTTTCCTATCTCTCCCTCTATCAATTCATTTGCATCCTATCTATCTCTTTATCCATTTATTTCAATTAATTCCCTTCTTCCGAATATCGACGTGTTTTCACTATTTTCTCTCGTTTATAAATCTCCTTAATTTTCCCACGAATTACTAGGTCCATCTTCTTTCCATCTATTAAGTTTTCATTCTTTTTCTTGCTGTCTGTCTCTCTTTATTCATTCATTTTCTTACCATCTCTCCCATTATTCCTCTACTTCCTCCCCTTCCGTTCCCCATACACTTAAGATAGTCTCACCTGTGCTAAGAATTTTTTAAAAACTCTCATGCATAACTCTCCTATCTCTCCCTATATTCATTCATTCGCATCCTATCTATCTCTTTATTCGTTTATTTCAATTAATTCCCTTCTTCTCACTATTTTCTCTCGTTTATAAATCTCCTAAATTTTGTCACGAATTACTAGGTCTATATTCTTTCCATCTATTAAGTTTTCATTCTCTTTTTGCTGTCATTCTCTTCATTCATTCATTTTCTTGCCATCTCTCCCTTTATTCCTTTACTTCCTCCTCCTTCCGTCCCCCACACACTTAGATAGTCTAAACCTGTGCTAAGAATTTTGTTAAAACTCTCATGCATACCTCTCCTATCTCTCCCTCTATTCATTCATTCGCATCCTATCTATCTCTTTATTCGTTTATTTCAATTAATTCCCTTCTTCTCACTATTTTCTCTCGTTTATAAATCTCCTAAATTTTGTCACGAATTACTAGGTCCATCTTCTTTCCATCTATTAAGTTTTCATTCTTTTTCTTGCTGTCTATCTCTTCATTCATTCATTTTCTTATCATCTCTCCCTTTATTCCTTTACTTCCTCCTCCTTCCGTTCCCAATACACTTAAGATAGTCTCACCTGTGCTAAGAATTTTTTTTTAAACTCTCATGCATAACTCTCCTATCTCTCCCTCTATTCATTCATTCGCATCCTATCTATCTCTTTATTCGTTTATTTCAATTAATTCCCTTCTTCTCACTATTTTCTCTCGTTTATAAATCTCCTAAATTTTGTCACGAATTACTAGGTCTATCTTCTTTCCATCTATTAACTTTTCATTCTTTTTCTTGCTGTCTATCTCTTCATTCATCCATTTTCTTGCCATCTCTCCCTTTATTCCTTTACTTGCTCCTCCTTCCGTTCCCAAATACACTTAAGATAGTCTCACCTGTGCTAAGAATTTTTTAAAACTCTCATGCATAACTCTCCTATCTCTCCCTCTATTCATTCATTTGCATCCTATCTATCTCTTTATCCATTTATTTCAATTAATTATCTTCTTCCGATTATCGATGTGTTATCACTATTTTCTCCTACATTTTGACATTTTCATCCTGTCTATCCCTCTATTTCCATCCCATCTCTTTCACCCTGTCTATCCCTTTTAACCTTTATTTCCCTTTATTCCTCCATGCCCCCCTTCCCCCTCCCCCTTCCTCTCCCCCCCCCCATTCACCTGGATCACCTCACCTGTGCAGCGCCTTCCCCCCCACCCCTCCCACCCCCTCCCCCCTATTCACCTGGATCACCTCACCTGTGCAGCGCCTTCCCCCCCCCTCCCACCCCCCTATTCACCTTGATCACCTCACCTGTGCAGCGCCTTCCCCCCCACCCCTCCAACCCCCTCCCCCCCTATTCACCTGGATCACCTCACCTGTGCAGCGCCTTCCCCCCCCTCCCACCCCCCTATTCACCTTGATCACCTCACCTGTGCAGCGCCTTCCCCCCCACCCCTCCCACCCCCTCCCCCCTATTCACCTGGATCACCTCACCTGTGCAGCGCCTTCCCCCCCACCCCTCCAACCCCCTCCCCCCCTATTCACCTGGATCACCTCACCTGTGCAGCGCCTTCCCCCCCCCTCCCACCCCCCTATTCACCTTGATCACCTCACCTGTGCAGCGCCTTCCCCCCCACCCCTCCCACCCCCTCCCCCCTATTCACCT
>NW_027213820.1:120000-121999 GCF_042767895.1 Penaeus vannamei | reverse complement strand
TTCATTTGTTCATGTTCGTTCCTTAGGGCCTGTTTGTTCATTTGTTCATGGTCGTTCCTTAGGCCGTGTTTGTTCATTTGTTCATGTTCGTTCCTTAGGCCGTGTTTGTTCATTTGTTCATGGTCGTTCCTTAGGCCGTGTTTGTTCATTTGTTCATGCTTGTTCCTTAGGCCGTGTTTGTTCATTTGTTCATGCTTGTTCCTTAGGCCGTGTTTGTTCATTTGTTCATGGTCGTTCCTTAGGCCGTGTTTGTTCATTTGTTCATGGTCGTTCCTTAGGCCGTGTTTGTTCATTTGTTCATGGTCGTTCCTTAGGCCGTGTTTGTTCATTTGTTCATGTTCGTTCCTTAGGCCGTGGTTGTTCATTTGTTCATGGTCGTTCCTTAGGCCGTGTTCATTTGTTCATGTTCGTTCCTTAGGCCGTGTTTGTTCATGGTCGTTCCTTAGGCCGTGTTTGTTCATCTGTTCATGGTCGTTCCTTAGGCCGTGTTTGTTCATTTGTTCATGTTCGTTCCTTAGGCCGTGTTTGTTCATTTTTCATGCTTGTTCCTTAGGCCGTGTTTGTTCATTTGTTCATGCTTGTTCCTTAGGCCGTGTTTGTTCATTTGTTCATGCTCGTTCCTTAGGCCGTGTTTGTTCATTTGTTCATGTACGTTCCTTAGGCCGTGTTTGTTCATGTACGTTCCTTGGGGGCGTGTTCATGTTCGTTTCTTAGGCCGTTTGTTCATTTGTTCATGTTCGTTTCTTAGGCCGTTTGTTCATTTGTTCATGTACGTTCCTTAGGCCGTGTTTGTTCATTTGTTGAAGTACGTTCTTTAGGCCCTTTTTGTTCATTTGTTCAAGTACGCTCCTTAGGCCGTGTTTGTTCATTTGTTCATATACGTCCCTTAGGCCGTGTTTGTTCATGTTCGTTCCTTGGGGCGTGTTTGTTTATTTGTTCATGTACGTTCCTTGGGGCGTGTTTGTTCATGTTAGTTCCTTAGGCCCTGTTTGTTCATGTATGTTCCTTGGGGGGGGGGTTGTTCATTCGTTCATGTCCGTTACTTAGACCCTGGTCGTTAGTCAAACTGTGATACAACGGCGTGCTATGATTAGTCCTTTGCAACATTTTCCAGTCCAGGCAGACCATGAGTTGCAAGAAAGTTTTGTTCATACAGGAGTACGTATGAGGCCAGTTTGTTGGCAAAATAGCTGGGTACAACAAGTGCTGTAAAGACGTAGGAACTTGACAAAATTTTCGGAATGGAAGTATAGGCGTAAATAATAACAGATGGAATTAAATAAATTCAATTAATAAATATTCAATTAATAAATATAATTAATAAATTAAGTAAATAATAACAGATGGAAAATTAATTCATTTTCTTTCTTGCTTACAGTATTATGTGCTGAATCAGGGGAGCCATGGGCATAATTTCTCCGTGTTTTAAATTTTTCGTCCGTTTAATAGGGACACAGTCTTCAATATGGCAAGTGAAAATAATTTTGTTCATGTTCGTTCCTTAGGCCGTGTTTGTTCATTTGTTCGTGTTCGTTCCTTAGGCCGTGTTTGTTCATTTGTTCATGTTCGTTCCTCAGGCCGTGTTCATGTTCGTTCCTTAGGCCGTGTTTGTTCATTTGTTCATGTACGTTCCTTAGACCCTGGTCGTTAGTCAAACTGTGATACAACGGCGTGTTATGCTTGGTCTTTTGTAACATTTCCCAGTCCAGGCAGATCAAGAGTTGCAAGAAGACAGTTTTGTTCATACAGGAGTACGTATGAGGCCAGTTTGTTGGCAAAATAGCTGGGTACAACAAGTGCTGTAAGGACGTAGGAACTGACAAATTTTCGGAATGGAAGTATAGACGTGAATAATAATAGATGGAATGAAATAAATTCATTTTCTTTCTTTCTCGTTTACAGTATTATGTGATGAATCAGGGGAGACATGGGCATAATTTGTCCGTTTTTTTAATTTTTCGTCCGTTTAATAGGGACAGTCTTCAATATGGCAAGTGAA
>NW_027213820.1:102500-115000 GCF_042767895.1 Penaeus vannamei | reverse complement strand
ATATGTAAACAAAATTGCTTTGGATTTTGACACACAAGGAATGATAACGAATATATAAAAAATAATGGAAAGTTCCATTAGCTTCTGTAGTGAAAAAAATTATATCCTGAAGGTTGCTATTAGTATGCAAATAATAGTTTGAGTTTACTTCAGCGATATTTGGTATAAACTAAATGGACATGAAAACAAATATCTCTGTAGCGGTTATTGGCATTAATATTGATGACGTCACATAGTTCCACTCGCAAACCCATGAGTACAACTATGCAAATGTTTTGACAAGTTTGTGGACAATGACAAAACCAAAAAAAGCTAATGGTTACTGAATGGGATCACTATTTGGTTACAAAGATAAGCTTTCAAAGAAAACAGCAGTTGTGACGTCAGTCTCGGAGCCAATCACGACTCGTCCAATCGCGGCCAATCACGACTCGTCCAATCTCGGCCAATCACAGGGCTTCCAGAACGAGTCGGTTCCCGCGAGAACTCGGGCCGTGACTCAGCAGAATGGGCTTCAGCAGGTGACTCAGACTCTCGGGCAACCGCCAAGGGATTCCGCCGAGTCACGGTGATGAGCAGGAGGGCTCCAGCAGGCAGGGGCAAGGAGCAGGGAAGGAGCAGTAGGAGCCATGGAGACAGAGAGCGAGGTTGCAAGTCCCAGGTGAGACAAAGAAGTTCTTTTTCGGAACAGAAAACGCAGGATATGATCATCATTGTTATTAGATTGATCATTGTTATGGATATATATTTTGTTGTTGTTGTTGTTGTTATTTCTTGACATTGTTGCTGTTAGTTGTCATTATTCTGGCTGTTTCTCCTTGTTGTTGAGACGAAAAATCAGTATCTGTCATTATCACTATTACCATTAACTTTGATATGGCTATATAAATTAGTATTTTAATAACATTGCTAATATTATACACTGTGGTTATCATTTCCTAGTTAATATTATTATCATGACCATCATTATTTTTACAATATTAGTAGTAGCATGAGTGATTGCTATGCAAGGCGGAACTTGAACTATTTTTAGACGATATAGATATGTGGTAGAAAATTGTTGGCCTTTGTCGATGCTCCGAAGATGTGTAGGCCGCGGCGGTTGCTTGGGTCACTTCAGGTTTGATATTTATTTGTTTTCTTTTGCTTCCACGTGCTGACTTTTATAGCAGTTAGTGTAATTCTTTATAAGGCAATATCATAAATTGTCATCACCGCTCACACACACACGTCATTCACACGAAGAGTGAGAGTGTTATGAGATTCTGTGTGTGTGTGTGTGTGTGTGTGAGAGAGAGAGAGAGAGAGTGAGAGTGTGTGTGTAAGAGAGAGATAGAGAGACAGTGTGAGAGTGTGTGTGTGTGTGTGAGAGAGAGAGAGAGAGAGAGAAAGTCTGTGTGCGTGTGTGTGTGCGCGCGTATGTGAGAGAGAGAGAGAGAGAGTGAGAGTCGGTGGGTGGGTGGGGGCTGGGGGTCAGGCACATCTGAACAACTTGAAATCTTACGATCTCTTTCCTCTCTCCCTCGGACACCGACAGCTGGTTCGGGAGTTGGCTGCGATGGTGCCCCACGTCCCTCAGTCTGCTACGAGAAGCAGAGAAGATGTTGCTGTCAAGTAAGTTTCTCCTAAACTCATGGAGAAAGGAATATGTGACATATTTATAAGGATTATATATGAGGAGATATTTTCTAGAAGTATTCATAATATGACATGTAATAGTATTGTCATGCACCATAAATATTCTTCATATTTAGGAGATAATGTCATTTGTAACCTTGATTTTGCAGACCTAAAGAGCTTGTACAGAGGGCGTTACGTGAACGTGGGCTGCACGGTGGGCACAGAGGACTCGCACATCTGGACTCTGAGCTTTAACGAAGAGTCACCCAAAATCCCCCTGGTGCTTCTGCATGGTTTTGGGTCCGGGGTGGGCTTGTGGTGCCTCAACTACGATGCGCTGGCAGCCAAGAGACCCATCTATGCCATAGATATCGTTGGTACGTGGTTGCCTGTTAGTAAGGGGCTGACTGCAGTCAGGTGCAGGGGGCGAGAATTGGGCTGATGTGCAGGATTGAATTACATTTCCTTGTATGATTTCTTTTTTGTGTGTGTTTACATGAGGTGGTCTGTTCTGAATGTGAACCTGTAGTGCATGAGGTTCACTCATGTGGATTTCGCTTTAGACAAGTTGGAGTACTCATTTAGGAGAAAGTCAGAAGGCCAGAAATATACCATAGCCATTACCTTCCTTCTAACATGACTCGCCTGGCTTTTTTCAATAGGTTTTGGTCGCAGTTCCCGACCACAGTTTACGCGAGACCCCGTGGAAGCTGAGAGGGAGTTCATCACGACCATCGAAGCATGGAGGGAGAAGATGAACCTGGAAAAGTTCATTCTGTTGGGTCATTCCTTTGGTGGGTTCCTGGCCGCCTCCTACGCCATCAAGCACCCTGAGAGGTAAGGCAGATTCAGGGTTTATGCGAGAAGGAAAGTTCTCTCTCCCTCTCATTCTCTCCCTCTCCCGCTCTCACCCTCCCTCTCTCGCTCTCCCTCTACTCCTCTCCCCCTACTCCTCTCCCCCTCTCTCATTCTCTCCCTCTCCCGCTCTCTCATTCTCTCCTTCTCCCGCTCTCTCATTCTCTCCCTCTCCCGCTCTCACCCTCCCTCCCTCTCTCTCCCTCTCCTCCTCCTCCTCCTCTCCCCCTCTCTCATTCTCTCCCTCCCTCCCTCTCCCTCTCTGTGCTTGTGTTCCAGTTTGTGGATTTGGTTTTCAACCCCAAACCCTCGTCCTCCCCCAGGGTGGCGCACCTCATCCTGGCCGACCCCTGGGGTCTCCCCGAGCGGCCGCTGTGGGTGCGGGCCCTAGGGGTCCTCCGCCAGCCCTTCAACCCGCTCGCCATCGTCAGAACAGCCGGCCCCTGGGGTGGGTGCTCGTCACTCTTCATTCACATAGGGATACGTGTTCAGTGCAGGTCACAAACCTGAGCAAATCAAAATAGAGGTGTTATTTGTATGGATATCCAGTGAGACATGGAATAGATTGTGTCCTAAAATGTTTTGGGAAAACTATTGTGTATATATATATCTCATGATAGTTTCATTTCCCTCAATTCCAGGTCCAAAGTTAGTCCAGAAAGCCCGGCCAGATCTTATTCGCAAGTTTTCGGGCGTGGTGAGGGATTCGGAGGAAGCGATTCCGAACTACCTGTACCACTGCAACGCGCAGACTCCGAGGCAAGTCTAAGGGCACCACGAGACAGTGTGCCGCTGGGTGGCGCTCCTTCGGGACGAGGAATGTGCTTGCCTGTCTTCCTGCTGTGTCCAGAATATAGGTGCTTGGCTCGAAAGGAGTGCTAGAGTATATTAGATGTTGTGCCTGCAGATCTATTCTAATGTCTGAATGCGCCACAGCGTTACCAGATGAAAGCCTAGGGTGGCCGGAAGCATCTAGCACCAGATGCTTCCGGCCACCCTAGGCTTTCATCTGGTAACGCTGTTATACAAAAGCATGTTGCCTACGAGGGAATTTATAGTTTTTTACTGTTTGTTCTTGTTGACTGACCTAGTACAGCCATTCACTTCTATAATCTATTAAGTCTTATTTTTATTTTCATTGGCGTTGTTGAAAGCTTTTGATGATTGTTGTTTTTCCTTAAATCTAAAGAGTAGGCTGGAAGGACAGGTTCAAGCAGACAAGAAATTAAACAATGGCTAGGCTCCCTGATACAGCCGCCGCAGCAACTTACAAGGCAAAACAACATCTGTTTCCGCTTTCTTCTCACTCTCCATCTATCTCTTTTCTTTTTTCTCTCCGCATTCAAAAAACGGAAAATCCTGTCAGTATTCGTTGATTCTACTGCAGCTGAAGCATCTTTTTCTATTTATTTTTTATCCATTTCTTCCTGTCGGTCCAGCGGTGAGTCGGCTTTCCACGCCCTCATGGCCGGCTTTGGCTGGGCAAAGCATCCGATGATCCACCGAATGGACTCGCTGAGGAAGGAAGTCCCGATCAGCCTGCTCTACGGCTCGAGGTCCTGGGTGGACCGGGATCCCGGTTTCCAGATCAAGTGCACGAGGCAGGACTCGTATGTCGACGTAGTGGTGAGTCTCGTGCTTTGGGAAGAGGGAAGGGAGAGGCTTGACTTTGCCATATACGACGTTGAGTTGAAGCTTAATGTTAAGGGTAAAATGAGGGATTTTGATATTTTACGCATCTTTGTTTACCTCTGGTATTGGAGGATTGGTTCCACATCACGTTTGGGACGATGTGCGTGCCTGAGTGTGTTCCCTATGAGTCCTTCCCCCTCTAACCCCCTCTTCTGTTGGCAGGTCATCAAAGGCGCAGGTCACCATGTGTACGCAGACAGAGCAGAGGTGTTTAACGAGCTTGTGAATTACATTGGAGACAATGTAGACAACGGCACACTGCCCAAGAAAATGAGCATGAACCCAGATTTAGTGGAAGGGGAGGAGGCCAGAAATGCCGGCGTCACCTTGACCAATATGCTGAATGTTCGCAATGATAACATGCAAGACGTGACACAAGCGACGGTGGAGGACACTGATAATCCAGAGGGAAGTGAGGAGGATGTCACGTGAGGAAAGGCGGAGGGTCCTTGTGGGAGGAGGATTCCGAAGACTCTGCGCTGACCCCAGAAAGGAGTTCCTGAAGCTTCCATTGCGTAAAATGCTCGCAGAATTCTGGTGAATTTTGGATTGAAGCTGGCAACTGATGTTAAGATGTTGTCATGTCTACTACGATTATTATGCTTTCATTTGTATCTTGTGTTGCACAAAAAAAATCAAAATAAATATTAACTACTTTTGAAAAGTTTTGGTCTCGTTTATCAGTCCACACTCCATGCCCTTCTGCTCTAAGAAGGAACCTTAAGTAAGGAGAAGGACGGCGGATTGCTTGCAAGAGAAAAGGTCGGCAACGCATCCCCGCTGCCGTGCTGAGCGGGCGAGAGCAACCTGCCGGGGACTTGGCGTTGTAACAGCAGAGGAGAAGCCGCAGTGTCCGGCAACGCTGCATGGTGTTGAAAGGCTGTCGGCCCAAGCCTTGAGTGAGAGGACGCGGCTGCTGGTGATCACGGCAGCATTGCCAGACGCGCGACGTCGTGGCTGCCGCTGTGGTGGGGGAGTTTAGGCTGATCGTCCGCCCAACGACGGAGGCCTGAGGCCACGTCGGGAGGAGGCCTTTGGGTCGCCGTGATCACCACGTGACGTGGCGCCGCAGGGCAGTGCCGTTGGGCGAGTCACTGTCCAGAGAGGCCACCTCCTGCCTCATCTGCGCAGACCTTGTTGCTGCAAAGTAGACTGTATTTGTGGCCGAGAGGTCTGCTGTGGTCTGAGCTCTTGGCCCTGACATGTCGCCGGTTTCCTCTCCTGGCGCGGTGGCGATCTTCGCCGTGGCGCCAACCGGAGCCATTGGCGTCTTATTTCAATCACTTCCCAAAGTTATTTTCGATTCCCACTTTTTATGACGAAAAGTAATTGAAATGGGGCGCGTCCAACCATAGAGTGGTGCCGGCTTTTCGCGAGGTGTGACAACTTTCTCTCTCTCTCTCTCTCTCTCTCTCTCTCTCTCTCTCTCTCTCTCTCTCTCTCTCTCTCTCTCTCTCTCTCTCTCTCTCTCTCTCTCTCTCTCTCTCTCTCACACACACACGCACACACACACGCACACACACACACACACACACACACACACACACACACACACACACACACACACACACACACACACACACACACACACACACACACACACACACACACACACACATATATATATTGATTGACAATGTGTGTGGGTGAGTGTGTCTTTACTAATGTATATATTTACAAATTGTTCAATGTGAAACCTTAGTGCATGACTACACATATATGTACATGATTCTTGTGTGTTACTGTTATAATTCTGTGTATGTCTTTTATGTATTCATAAGCATGTACAATGTTAAGACTTATAACAATACTTGTTACATAAGGTTCCTTTTCAAGGAAGACTGAATTTAAGAAGTAGTATAATGAACAGGAAAAAGGTGTTTCATTTCATGAGTTTAGTTATTTTGTTTGTGTTGACTATATGGCATCACAGAAGTGAGTGAGCATGAGGACAGTCTGAGTCAGAATGAATAATTGCATGTTTTGACTTTCCTAAATTCTGCAGAATTCAGTATAGGTACTGAATATTAGGAAACCTAAGTTATGATTATTTTTCTCTTTTTATAAGCTTACTTAGTACAAGTCAGTTCTTCTGAGGAAAAGAAAAATCGGGACAAGCCCCCATGTGCATATATTTGTTAATGTTTATTCTTCGACTTTTATATTGAAATGGGATTTAAGACGATATGTCAACCCTGTAATCCAAAGGGACAGAAAATTGTATCAATTAGCTGTATTGTATTTGTACATCTAAAAAAATCAAAACCATTTGTCATAAAACATTTTGGATATGCTCCTTGAGCCGTACTTATCAAATTACTAAGTATTTTGCGAGTCATACACTCATATCCTGTTGAATAACATTCTTATGAGTGGAGCACTAAGGCACTACACAAGAAGTGCCTGTGAGGTCCATTCAGTGAATGGCAGGGTGTGCTGGACTGGATCTATGAGAGGCGAGTGCTGCGCAGACTGGACGAGTTTAGAAACAAAAGTGGCAAGACTGTAAGAGCTCCATTCATTTGAGTCCAACTCCCATGAAATTTAATTCACTAAGAAACTGAGGAAGACTTTGTATTTTAATAAGTAAGGCCCTTGAAAATCAGAGGTCATGGTTAATGTGACACTGGAAATTGAATTATTTTCAAAAACCAAACTGCCAAACTTAATGTTGCAATAGTTATGAACAGGAGTTCTAAATTTACAAAAACACAAAGTTAAATCTCATCTTAGTATTAGAATTAAGCAGTCATATATAAAAAAAGACAAGTATTATCATTTATCCTTTGTTTACTTATTGAGTATTTCTAAGTTTAATTTTGGCAACTGTACATTCAAGTACTGAGTTCTTGAAGAATGTAAATATTATTTGTAATTAAAGTTTTTAATATATATCTTAACTAAATTACTCATCATTTTGCCCATCAAAGGTAACATAACTACAATAAACTTTAAGCTGATACTGCCATCAAAGAGATACTTATCATTTGTAGTTGACAAAAAAAAATCAAATTTAGAAATGAACTTTATTATTCTCTTTCTGAATCAATTCCACGGCACTTCAGTAAGCAAAGTCGAGGGTCAGTAAAATGCTCCAGCTATTTCTGATCTCTATTGACAATAGAAAACCTCCATACAAAATGTACATGACACTGAAAATTCATTCACTTTGTCCTTCACAGACATAATGCATCAAATGGATTGGTCCTGGAACTTTAAAGGGATCACATTGTATTCATTTCTCATCCTATAAAGGGCAAAAGAATCTCTTTAACCTAATTAGCATATCTTATAAAACCTAGTTACTTACATTCAGCTGGCTTTTATAGCAATAATTTATATATAAGGAGCTTCTTGGAGGGAGTCAGTTTATCAGAGTAATATAAAATTTCTTTATTCTACCTCAATTCAGATAATAATCAGCATCGTCAATGTGCCGTCATCACTGAAGAAAAATATCCTATACCCTAGTAAAAATATCTATATTTCGTTTGAAAACATCCAAAATTTAAACTGCAAATGATGAATCATGCTTTTTTTGTTTTGCAAATCAACAAACACTGATAATTGTTCAGTAAGTAACTGGCTTAAATATTACATCAAACCTGACTCTTTCCTTAGTAAACTCAGGACTCTAAGAAAACATGTAAAATGCTGTAATTACAAAAAGAAGTACCTATACAACCAATATAAACCTAATAATAGCATATTCTCAGCGAGGCTTTGACTATAATGGCACAAAAAAGGGGAAAAAAAAAAATAGTGACATGATCTCCGGAGAACTAGGTTTAAACTTCTTCCTTCAATGGCATATTGGAAATATCGGTAATCTATTAGCATTCAGAATATAGTGTGATGTTAACAAGAAATGGAGGGAGATGTTTATTCACTTGTCAGTTAAACACTTCATACCGAAAACCTCTAAAATTAACATCACAGACTTCAGATTGCATCTTTTAATTACAGGAAATCAGAGCTTACTGACACTCTTCCTCTGAATCCCATGATTTGTGATTATATCAAACTGATAGTGTAGATATTTTGATGAAGAAATATTTTGACTTTTAAAACAAAAGTGACAAACTAACATTTTTGCTACCATAAATTTCTTCAGCAGATTTCTTTTATTTAATCTTTAATGAACTCTGTTAATGATTTCACACCTTTTCCATACACAAACTACTTTTAGAACCATCACATACAGCATGACTTGTGATATCAAACTGTGATTATTTTAGAAAGGTACATGAAATGTACACACTAACATTCACAAAGCAACATACTTTGTCAAATTACCATCTGGGTAAGTTCCATGTACACAACGCTGAGATGATTGGACTCTAAGTCTCAATACTGTGTAATGAGCTTGCCCAGGTGTGTTTAGGTTTAAAGCTATTGGTCTCACTGAGATTTGACATTCAAATCTCACTTTCCTTCCTGCTTTCTTCACTGTTTTACAGCCTATAAGAAACTTGATGCACCATGCACTTGAAGTCATGATGCTTCTTGTGAATTAGAAAAATATATGTCTAAACAGAAATATGAATATGAACTGGATTCATATGGTGGTGTTAATAATGTTAAGAGGATAGAGAAGGAGAAAATCTGACTAGATTACATCTGTATGAAGAACATCATAAAGAACAAGAAGATATATCATTCATTAGGTAAAGCCTCAAGTGTACAGTAAGAGAAGTATTGTGCAATAATCCCTCAATTTACCAGAATACAGAGCAAGAGAAGTTTACTCAACCTGAATTCTATTCTGAGTTATTAAAGAACTAAAAATGTGATCTTTTCTTCACATTCTGAAAACATTACAAAGTAAACAGGACCAAAGGGATTTTAAAACAACACAATTTTTTGCTCTTTTAACAATGCCCTGAAGACAGCTTCTGATACACTCCTAGTTAACTATTAATGTTACATGCAATCTTTCTGTAACTTTTCATGCTAGGAGAAACATGCTAAGAATTATACAAAAAGAAAGTCTTAAATTTTCCATTGTGTTTTAATTATCTATTTGTAGAGGTTTTGTGTGATGTGGAAAATGCTTCAGGGGCATTCTGCTAAATGAAAAGGTTGGGAAGCACTGGTCTATGGGATGATTTGCATTCTTGTTCCCAATGCCTAACCCCTACAATCTGGATGATGTGACCATTGCATCACAAAAAACTGGCTTTAGGAAGATAGGACATGACAATGCCATCATGGGAAAATTTGGCTGTTGGCCAGGTGATGAAAACTTTTGGCTGAAAGCCGGGGTGATAGCACTCCTTGAGTGCTCTTGGAGGGTGATTAGACTCCTTTGGGGTTTAGGAAGGGGCTTTTACATAATTTCCATCAATAAATGAAGGTGGAATAATGTCTGTGAGCCATGACTGGAAGAGCAACGGCTCCAGGGAGGATGCTCTTTTATTCCAGCCCATAATGACTGGCAGCGTAGGTTGTATTACAGAAAATTTAATATTAAGAAGAAAATAATGCAAATAACATTATTGCACTGAGCTTCAGACTTCCTAGAGATGATATGAGTCTGTTCAAGGAAAATGGCCTATTACCATCTAGATAAAGCAAATCAAAACAAATATAGTCCTTGGAAAATGGCATAAAAAAATAAATAAAACTACTCATGCTGAAAAAGACAAAATGACATTGCAAAGGGGCGGTATGGGGTCTTGTCGCCAGACATGAGTGTTTGTTTGTGCCCAGCCTACAAGTCACTCACCCAGCACATTGTCCACTCACATAAACACACTGCCTGTATTCTGGGCCACATGATGGCAGTGAAGCATCCAGATCCAATGGGTTAAAGCCTTACAAGCTATAACATAACTATTGTTTTCATAAAATGGGATACACTTTGCTTATATATTTTCCTTTTGGTCCCTTACACCTGAACTCTGCTAAACTGAGGGATTGTTGAACATTGTTTGGCAGTGACTAGTATCCTGTTATCCTTTAACTGGTACTTTCTAGTTAAGAGTTATCTCCTTCAACTCATATCAACCTCGTGCTTTTGTAGTAAACCTGCTGATGTGCAGATGCAAATGGATACCATCTTGACTGTCTCCAATACTGCCTACACTGATTATAAAGTCTACTGAAAAATCAACACTGTACTCTTAATTGCGAGTTACCTAAAGAGCTAGATATTCTAAAACACTATTTATATTAACTATTCACTACTATTTACATTTATATTGTCATATAGGCTTTGCATTATTTCAGTACCAACCTGATTCAAATGATTTTTTTTCTCTATGGTTTAGAAATCAATATAATCGAATGGAACTGTTAACATGGTCACTCCATGGCAGTACCATTTATTTTTATCACTTTCAAAACCATGTACAAAAGATTAAATCACAGAAAGCTGGGCTTATTCATATTCAAACCCACATTCCAAATACTTAAAATATTATTATATAAAAAACAACATTTACCTAGAAAACAACATATCTTAACTTTCCTTTTCATAGAGAAAAAATCAAGACTATATATATAAAATTCTTATGGTAACATGATTGTTAATCACACACATTCAGGTAATCTATACCTCTTGAACTGCAGTTAATACAAAATATTAATTATTTGTTATATCTTTCTTTCTATGAAGAAATAAGTTTCACATAATAATTAATTTTTCCAAGAACTTTTAAGTCCTGATCCCATTACACCCAATAACATTTAACCTCCAACTGGCAGTTTGAACCTCATTAGAAAAATTAATGTATCAACTTACCTAAAACACTCACCACATCATTCACTGACTTTATACAGCGTTTTACTTAGTTTATGCACCACCATTTTAGGACTAGACTCCTCTGGACAGATGCTTTTCAACAGCTTTCTTGGTAAGCTGAAGTTCAGGCTGGTACTTTTTATAAAAAAAAAAAAGGTCTTGAAAGACTGTATTTAAATACATTTTGTGCATGTACACATTAGCACCTGTCCACATTACACGCACGCGCACACACACGCACACGCACACACGCACACACGCACACACGCACACACGCACACACACACACACACACACACACACACACACACACACACACACACACACACACACACACATTGACATAAACATAGATATATATATATATATGCACAAACATGTATGCATGTATGTATTCACACAAATACATACTTTCACACAAACAAATACATGTGCAAACCAAATATTTCCACATGAAATATATACATTCCTTAATACTGATAATAATTTCTAAAGAGGACAAATGGAGAGTAAATCCATTTTTAAAAATAAAAAAGAAAGAAAAAAATACTGAATGCATAGACTCTCCTATGAGACAGGCTGCTGTCAACATCAAAGCGAAGAAGGTGAAGACGTCCCATTCATGAAATCTTCAACTATATGAAAATTACATATATAAGAGGGTTTCTGTAGACTCCCAGCACTTTTGCCTGGTCTATCATTTTTTTATTAACACTAATGTTGTGCATTTGTAAACCTTCTTTTCCTATAGAAACAAGAACAGACAATAGAGGTAGAAAGAAACGGGGAAAAATTGTAAAAGTGCATAACACAAGTAAGACTGAAATAGCTAATGTTAGTTCTTTTACAACCATTTGAAACAAGCTATTTTCCCAAAGACTTGTTATTAACGTCAGGACTAATATTTGCATAATATATAAATATTGTTAAATAAACCTAATCTATGCATCCAGCTTCTGACAATTTTCTGAATCAACCTATGATTTCCTTTCCTCACACAGCATCCTTCTCACTTTCCTCTGGATTATCAGTGTCCTCCACCGTCGCTTGTGTCACGTCTTGCATGTTATCATTGCGAACATTCAGCATATTGGTCAAGGTGACGCCAGCATTTCTGGCCTCCTCCCCTTCCACTAAATCTGGGTTCATGCTCATTTTCTTGGGCAGTGTGCCGTTGTCTACATTGTCTCCAATGTAATTCACAAGCTCGTTAAACACCTCTGCTCTGTCTGCGTACACATGGTGACCTGCGCCTTTGATGACCTGCCAACAGAAGAGGGGGTTAAAGGGGGAAGGACTCATAGGGGGACACACTCAGGCACGCACATCGTCCCAGACGTGATGTGGAACCAATCCTTCAATACCAGAGGTAAACAAAGATGCGTAAAATATCACACTTCCTCCTTTCATCCTGAACAACAAATGCTTTGATCTGGATGATGCATCAATTACAGCATGAAAAAATTTGGTATACATGCTGTCAGGGAAAAATTGGCTGTGGTCCAGGTGACACAAACTTCTCATTATGAGCGTTTTCAGCTGAAGGCCAGGATCATAGAAAAGACTCGCCACAAGTATGCAGAGATCC
>NW_027213820.1:75000-77500 GCF_042767895.1 Penaeus vannamei | reverse complement strand
AATCTATAGCACTATCAAATCTAACTGATCATTCTGGCAACCCCATTCCTGCAGAACCTCATCCAACCCTTAATACTTCTCCCGGAACTGTCTCTCTCTCCCCAGCAAACTGCCCAAGTCGATACCAAAGATTGGTCAAACTGTGGACATGACTTACTAGGATGCCTCAAAGACCAAGATGTAAAATCAGTACATTGCTACACCATTCCTCCTAGAGGTCAAAGAAAGAATTCGACCAACATTGCCAAAATTACTTTCACATAACCTTCCGTTACGTATCTACATTGGTGGACAATCCCTCCCTGTTCGACCATACTATCCCCCTCCCCGTCAATGTCAAAACTGTTGGCGCTTTGGACATCTTGCCAAACACTGCCGTTCCACAGACCGATGCCCCATATGTGCCCAACCTGGCCATAACCGATCAAACTGCTCAGCACAAACGCGTACATGTGCTGACTGTGGTGGACCCCATAATGTATTTTATAGAGGCTGACCCACTTAGAAATGTACTGATTTCACATTACATGACACATTACAAGCCCTTCTTCAACATCTCTCTGCTCCTCAATTTGTAATAAATGTATACTCAGAAGAGGAGGAACATTTTGGAAATACCAGTAGGAAACAGCGCTCCATTTCTACCCTATTCATAAACAGTTA
This sequence comes from Penaeus vannamei, assembly GCF_042767895.1. NCBI lineage: Eukaryota > Metazoa > Arthropoda > Malacostraca > Decapoda > Penaeidae > Penaeus > Penaeus vannamei. The sequence continues at coordinate 76,837 of NW_027213820.1, read as the reverse complement.
GAACATGCAATACACTCTATATCTTTGAGTACAGACTAATATTTCTCACTAATCCACTAAAAGAAGCAAACGGTAACACATAAAACACAATCTTATTTTCAAGCATAATTTATTTTGCAAATCTGTACAATCGTTAGACACACCGTGACTTACTTTCAAAGGACACACAGGGTAACACAAACAGTTACGTATATAAGTTACTTTTTCACTACTCAGCACAGGGAAGAGATATAACACCTTCAGTGGACTCAGATAAATATTTATGAAAATAGAGAAGAAATCCAAAGACACTGATGTAGATTACTCAGCCTATGATTCCATTTCTAATAAATAAAATCTTCTCAAAGCTAACACTACACTTCTGACACAATGAAACTGTAAAGGAACTGTGGATAGTATACAATCTTCAATCATACTTTGGATTTCTATGACTTCATGTAAAGTTATGTCCTTTGATTACTGTTTATTCAAAACTGGAAAAGATATTGAATTTAAGACGAAAACCTGTGCTTACAATATACAGTATCTACAGTATGTGCTATACACTAATTTGGAAGGAGACACTATCGTTCAAACAAGAGAAAAATAGAAAAGTGAACATAGTAGTTTTTTCTCTTTATATCTATATGCATTTTTGCTAATAGTAATTCTGCTGCATAAACCATCACCAGCTGCTTGCATGTCAGAAATTACCTTTTATTTATCCAATGCTTCATATTTGTAGATTTTGAATGAGAGAACAAATCCCCACCCCCTTCCCAATCTACATTCAATACGGGCAAACGTGTGTTCCTAATTACCGTGGCATTTCCGTAAATGTATCAGTGCATGAATTCTGATGAATTCTTAAAAAAGAGAGAAAAAAAAAAGAAAAGAAAAAAAAGTATGAGCAGTATAGGGGACAAAAACTCTGAACAGTATTTGCAATGAGCTTTCATTTTTCCTGAAGAATTGCTAAAAGAAAACAAACTATTATCCCTTATAAAAATAACATGGGCAGTGTAAAGAGCTATTACAAGGTGCGACAAAGCCATCTGCTTGTTATGAGCATCTGACAGCATTTCAACATCAGAAACAAGATTGGTTAAATGGTGACTTCAAAGTGCATCATTAGTTTCAGTGACTGTCTTGGTCTCTTAAGCATAAATATTCATCATAACTTCTCTTTGAAGTTTATTCTGTGAAAAAAAGAGGGGAAAACTGTAACAGGGTCCAGGCAGGAAGGAATTTCTAAAAAAAGTACTTTGCTGAGTAAAGATGGTGAGCTTTCTGTAATACTTCTGGCTTCAAGAAAATGATACATACATATTAAAATTTTCCTGATCAAATGTGCATGTCTGTGTATCTCATATCCTCTGAAACATGGCAGTTCTGAATATACAGATTTCCACATCAACAGGAAATAAAATCAAATCTAGCAGTATATTTGATGTAGATCCCAGTGACACTGTTCTGAACAAAATTGCTGACTATAATCTAAAATAAATACTCTCACGTGTATATTTACAATGAGGTTAATGTAGAGTTGACTTGAAAACTCAAGTATTTCTGCTCTCTCTGCTATCCTCAATATCCCCGTCCAATGTAAACAAACAGATAACAAATACAAAAAAAAAAAAAAAAAAAAAAGAAAAAAAAAAAAGGGCATGGTCACATAATGTCATTATGCTATCTTTCTGTTCTAGTAAATGAACACTTCATTTGGTTCTTTGCTGTCTACTGATAACCTTAAGCTACTTCACCTGAGAAAATAAACACATATCAAACTTGTTTTAAGATAAGAAACACTGTAACTGAGGGCTGGCTTTCCTTTCAAATTTATTTCATAAATCTGTCT
>NW_027213820.1:47500-50000 GCF_042767895.1 Penaeus vannamei | reverse complement strand
GCAGAAGTAGTAGTAGTAGATGAAATTGTAGTAGTAGCAGAAGCGGCAGTAGTACTTTTGTGGTAGTGAAAGCAGCTGTTGTAGTAGACGTAGTTGTAGTAGTACCAGCAGTATTGTAGCAGCAGAAGAAATAGTGTTAATAATGAAGTCCCACTTTACGCAGAAACAGTAGAAATAGTTGCAACAGTAGGACAACACCCCCCTTATCACTGACAACCCGTTGCATTCCGCGTAATGGCGGTTAAGTCCGCAAATAGAGCGGTTGAAGGCGCAAGTTGTTTACGCTTCTCCTTGATCCAAGTACCCGCGGTGTAAACAACCTGATATTAACAAACAAATGGGCGCGAGTATTAGAACAGCGATAAAGGCGGTTCGTGATTGTCAGTGTTGGGGAAGAACTGAGTGACGTCGTGAGGTCGGGGCGCCAAGGGTGGGATTCTATGGTGGTCGCTGCGGGTGGATGAGCCTTAGCGGTTGCTGTGGCTGTTGGTGTTGGGACCAAGATAGTGCTATGGGCAAGCGCTCACTTACACAGAGAGAGAGAGAGAGAAGGGGAGTGGATGAGAGAGAGAGAGAGAGAGAGAGAGAGAGAGAGAGAGAGAGAGAGAGAGAGAGAGAGAGAGAGAGAGAGAGAGAGAGAGAGATAGAGAGAGAGAGAGAGAGAGAGAAAGAGAGAGAGAGAGAGAGAGAAAGACGTATGCCGTCAGACAGACAGAAGCGGAGACAGAGAGAAAAGCCGAAAGTCCGAAAGGAGAGGCGAAGCAAGCGGAAGGGGAAACAGACAGAAGCCGCTAAGCGAAGGCGAGGCACAAGCAGCAAAGGCCGATTTTTTTCTCTTTCTTTTTCTTCTTCTTCTTCTTGTGAAAGTGAAAGTCGCTTCTCTCCTTCGGCTCAGACGTCGAGGAAATGCTCCCAGTCCGAACTTGTCTTTTGATTAAGAAAAAAGAACATTGAGGAAGAGGAGATAATAATAATAATAATAAAAAAATGACTATTAGGTCTCGATTCTCCTGCCTTGACGGTCTATTTGAAATTATTATTATTATTTTTTTTTATAGTATTGGAGGCTAAATGGAAGCCCAACGCGGATCCCCTTAAATTACCTCTAATATTTTTGGGGCTGAGATTGCCTTTGTCAGATTGGAAATGGGGTCATTTTGGTTATCATTTTCAGTATCGATATTATTACCATGATTGCTATTTTCAGCCATCGGTGTCATTATCATGATGTTATTGTCACCTTTGCCATTGTTATCATTATCATTTCCATTATCTCAATAATCACTTTTTTCATACCATCATCAGCAATGCCATCACTACCATTACCACCGCCATCATATTCATCACTTCATCATCATATTCATCATCACCATCGTCATCAATCATCATCATCATCATTATCCTCTTCAGTATCATCACATCATCCTCACCATCATCATCATCACCATCATCACCACCATATAGATAGATATATGGGCTGACTCGTCGACAGATAGATAGGTAGATAGACAGCTAAAGAAATTAGCAACACACATATTCGTGAAACAAAAGAAAATCGTTTAACAAGCAAATGATGAAGATTTTTGCTTCTCTTTTCTTTCTCATTATGAGTTTCCATTTTTGTCTGCCTGTTTGTATGACTCTCTGTCTCTCTCTCTCTCTTGCTCTCTCTCTCTCTCTTTCTCTCTTGTTCTCTCTCTCTATCTCTCTCTCTCTTGTTCTCTCTATCTCTTGTTCTCTCTATCTCTCTCTTTCTCTCTCTTGCTCTCTCTCTCTCTCTCTCTTTCTCTCTCTCTCTCTCTCTCTCTTTCTCTCTCTTTCTCTCTCTCTCTTGTTCTCTCTCTCTCAATTGTTCTCTCTCTCTTTCTCTCTCTTGTTCTTTCTCTCTCTCTCTCTCTCTTTCTTGTTCTCTCTCTCTCTCTCTTTCTTTCCTCTTTTAGAACTTTTTTCAGCAATACAAATACAGTACCGGTATATGAAACGGCTTTTGACTGCTTCTTCTCATAATTTATAGGCTAGAATTTACACTTTTAAAGTAAATTATCTCAAAGCCAAACCAGTAGTGTAAGACACAAATATACAGGTAAATATATATGTACTAAACTAAGCTAAAATCTAAGCTTAAAAGTAATATGCAACTAAACCATAATTGGTAAATTCCATTCACGAGAGATTTAAAACTTTGAATACTATGAACAGAAAGTCTAGGAACACAACTTTGAATGACAGTATTCCACATCCTAGTGTATTTAGGAATAAATTGCCTCTGGTAGTGCCATGTCCTGCAGCGTGGCTCCTCCAGTGCTTCCGGCACTCTACCCACGGTCCTGGTGGCACGTGTCGTCCGACGAACTGGCTACCGCAGCGCCTGCAGGTGTGGCACTTGCTGCGTCTGGATTCTGAACCTGACGGTGAGAGCCGCCACGTCCCTCCGGTGCTGAAGATTCTGAAGGTTGCTTGGAATCCTTGGATCTTCACCACTGATTATGCTGGAGGCTCT
>NW_027213820.1:35000-45000 GCF_042767895.1 Penaeus vannamei | reverse complement strand
TCTCCCTCCCTTTCTCCCTCCCCCTCTCCCTCTTTCTCTCCTTCTCTCCCTCTCCCTCTCCCTCTCCTTCTCTCCCTCTCCCTCTCCCTCATTTACCAAGAACGTGTCCCAAGCGTCGCGGATGCCGCTTGGGACACGAATATATATATATATATATATATATATATATATATATATATATATATATATATATATATATATATATATATATATATATCATACAATCAGCAATTATAATGTCTTATCATCACTATTATTTAGCACTATAACAATCATTATGATTATTATTACAATCATTATCATCGCCTGTATATCATTATCAACATTCTGTCATTGGTTTTGCTGTTTTTCTCTCTTTCTTTTTTATCATTGTCCTTATGACTGTTATCATTATCAACATCGTTATTATCTTTATCATTATCATTTCTTTAATGATAGTAGTGATGATTATAATAGTAATAATAATATCTATCATGATGTTATAGTGAGGATAATAATAATAATAATAATGATAACAATACTGATGATGATAGAACGATAGTAACGATGATGATAATAATAATAATAATAATGATAATAATAATAATGATAATAATAATAATAATAATAATAACAATAATAATGATAATAATTATAATAACAATGATAATATATAAATAATAATTTGAATGGCAACGGCAACGACAATGATAATAATGATAATAAAAGTAATGATAATGATAAATAATGATGTCATTTTGGTAATGATGATAATTAGGATAATGGTGATATAGATAATAATAATTATTATCATTATTGTTATTATTATTATTATTATAATAAGTATCATTATTATTGTTATTACAATTATCATCATTATCATTGTTATTATATTTTCCATTATCAATATTAGTATCATTGTTATTATCGTTATCATTAGTAGTAGTAGTAGTAGTAGCAGTATTAATATTATTATCATTATCATCATCAAAATCAGAATCATTACTATTATTATTGTAATTATCATCATTATTGTCCTTATAATAATCATTATTATTATCAATATCATTATTATCAGCATTATTATCATAATTATTGATGTCATTATTAGTAAGCTATCATTGTTATTGTTATTAATATCATTGTTATTATTAACGCAATTATTTATGTTGCTATTATCATAATCATCATTGTTATTATCATTATCATTATTATCATAATGATCATTATTATCATCATTATCTTCCTGCTGTTGTCGTTATTACTATCATTGTTATTATTACTATTATTATCATTATTATTACCATTATTACTATTATCATTGTTATTGTTTTAATTATCATTATTGTTATCACCCTCTTTATCATTATTATTGTTATTACTATTATCATCATTATTATCATTATCATTATTTTTATTTTTATTATTATTATTATCATTATTATTATTATTATTATTATCATTATTATCATTACCATCATTTTCATTATCATCTTAATTGCTATTACTACTAATAGTATCATCATCATTTTCATCAATATTCATGATTGTTATCATCATCATTATCATCCGTGTTTGTTTGTTTGTTCTTGGTTAGCCGGATAATTAAAGAAAAATATAAATAAAAAAAATCTGAACTCTCCCAGATTGCAGAGAGATGAAAAAAATAGAAAGAAAGAAATAAAGAAAACGAGAACGATAGAAAGAAATAGAGAAAGAGAGAAAGAAATAAAGAAAACGAGAACGATAGAAAGAAATAGAGAAAGAGAGAAAGAAATAAAGAAAACGAGAACGATAGAAAGAAATAGAGAAAGAGAGAAAGAAATAAAGAAAACGAGAACGATAGAAAGAAATAGAGAAAGAGAGAAAGAAATAAAGCAAACGAGAACGATAGAAAGAAATAGAGAAAGAGAGAAAGAAATAAAGAAAAAGAGTAGATTTTGGTGGCGTTGCGGATATTGTTCGTCCGTGGTGATTCGGATCGGGATTCGAGCTTAGATTCCGATTCATTTCTGTGGTGATTCGGATTCTGATTCAAGCTTGGATTCCGATTCATTTCTGTGGTGATTCGGATCGCGATTCAAGCTTCGATTCCGATTCATTTCTGTGGTGATTCGGATCGCGGTTCAAGCTGAGATTCCGATTAATTTTGGTGGTGATTCGGATCGCGATTCAAGCTTAGATTCCGATTCGTTTCTGTGGTGATTCGGATCGGGATTCAGGCTTAGATTCCGATTCATTTCTGTGGTGATTCGGATCGCGATTCAAGCTTGGATTCCGATTCATTTCTGTGGTGATTCGGATCGCGATTCAGGCTGAGATTCCGATTCATTTCTGTGGTGATTCGGATCGGGATTCGAGCTTAGATTCCGATTCATTTCTGTGGTGATTCGGATCGCGATTCAAGCTTGGATTCCGATTCATTTCTGTGGTGATTCGGATCGCGATTCAGGCTGAGATTCCGATTCATTTCTGTGGTGATTCGGATCGCGATTCAAGCTTGGATTCCGATTCATTTCTGTGGTGATTCGGATCGCGATTCAAGCTTAGATTCCGATTCATTTCTGTGGTGATTCGGATCGCGGTTCAAGCTTAGATTCCGATTCGTTTCTGTGGTGATTCGGATCGCGATTCAGGCTGAGATTCCGATTCATTTCTGTGGTGATTCGGATCGCGATTCAAGCTTAGATTCCGATTCATTTCTGTGGTGATTCGGATCGCGGTTCAAGCTTAGATTCCGATTCGTTTCTGTGGTGATTCGGATCGCGGTTCAAGCTTGGATTCCGATTCATTTCTGTGGTGATTCGGATCGCGATTCAAGCTTGGATTCCGATTCATTTCTGCGGTGATTCGGATCGCGGTTCAAGCTTAGATTCCGATTCATTTCTGTGGTGATTCGGATCGCGATTCAAGCTTAGATTCCGATTCATTTCTGCGGTGATTCGGATCGCGATTCAAGCTTGGATTCCGATTCATTTCTGTGGTGATTCGGATCGCGATTCAGGCTGAGATTCCGATTCATTTCTGTTGTGATTCGGATCGGGATTCAGGCTTAGATTCCGATTCATTTCGGTGGTGATTCGGATCGCGGTTCAAGCTTAGATTCCGATTCATTTCTGTGGTGATTCGGATCGGGATTCAAGCTTAGATTCCGATTAATTTCTGTGGTGATTCGGATCGCGGTTCAAGCTTAGATTCCGATTCATTTCTGTGGTGATTCGGATCGCGATTCAAGCTTAGATTCCGATTCATTTCTGTTGTGATTCGGATCGGGATTCAGGCTTAGATTCCGATTCATTTCGGTGGTGATTCGGATCGCGATTCAAGCTTAGATTCCGATTCATTTCTGTGGTGATTCGGATCGCGATTCAAGCTTGGATTCCGATTCATTTCTGTGGTGATTCGGATCGCGATTCAAGCTTAGATTCCGATTCATTTCTGTGGTGATTCGGATCGGGATTCAAGCTTAGATTCCGATTCATTTCTGTGGTGATTCGGATCGCGATTCAAGCTTAGATTCCGATTCATTTCTGTGGTGATTCGGATCGCGATTCAAGCTTGGATTCCGATTCATTTCTGTGGTGATTCGGATCGCGATTCGAGCTTAGATTCCGATTCATTTCTGTGGTGATTCGGATTCTGATTCAAGCTTAGATTCCGATTCATTTCTGTGGTGATTCGGATCGCGATTCGAGCTTAGATTCCGATTCATTTCTGTGGTGATTCGGATCGCGATTCAAGCTTGGATTCCGATTCATTTCTGTGGTGATTCGGATCGCGATTCAAGCTTAGATTCCGATTCATTTCTGTGGTGATTCGGATCCCGATTCAAGCTTAGATTCCGATTCCTTTCTGTGGTGATTCGGATCGCGATTCAAGCTTGGATTCCGATTCATTTCTGTGGTGATTCGGATCGCGATTCAAGCTTGGATTCCGATTCATTTCTGTGGTGATTCGGATTCTGATTCAAGCTTAGATTCCGATTCATTTCTGTGGTGATTCGGATCGCGATTCAAGCTTAGATTCCGATTCATTTCTGTGGTGATTCGGATCGCGATTCGAGCTTAGATTCCGATTCATTTCTGTGGTGATTCGGATCGCGATTCAAGCTTGGATTCCGATTCATTTCTGTGGTGATTCGGATCGCGATTCGAGCTTAGATTCCGATTCATTTCTGTGGTGATTCGGATCGCGGTTCAAGCTGAGATTCCGATTCATTTCTGTGGTGATTCGGATCGCGATTCGAGCTTAGATTCCGATTCATTTCTGTGGTGATTCGGATCGCGATTCGAGCTTAGATTCCGATTCATTTCTGTGGTGATTCGGATCGCGATTCAAGCTTGGATTCCGATTCATTTCTGTGGTGATTCGGATCCCGATTCGAGCTGAGATTCCGATTCATTTCGGTGGTGATTCGGATCGCGATTCAAGCTTAGATTCCGATTCATTTCTGTGGTGATTCGGATCGCGATTCGAGCTTAGATTCCGATTCATTTCTGTGGTGATTCGGATCGCGATTCAAGCTTGGATTCCGATTCATTTCTGTGGTGATTCGGATCGCGATTCGAGCTGAGATTCCGATTCATTTCGGTGGTGATTCGGATCGCGATTCAAGCTTAGATTCCGATTCATTTCTGTTGTGATTCGGATCGGGATTCAGGCTTAGATTCCGATTCATTTCGGTGGTGATTCGGATCGCGATTCAAGCTTAGATTCCGATTCATTTTGGTGGTGATTCGGATCGCGATTCAAGCTTGGATTCCGATTCATTTCTGTGGTGATTCGGATCGCGATTCAAGCTTAGATTCCGATTCATTTCGGTGGTGATTCGGATCGCGATTCAAGCTTGGATTCCGATTCATTTCTGTGGTGATTCGGATCGCGATTCAAGCTTAGATTCCGATTCCTTTCTGTGGTGATTCGGATCGCGATTCAAGCTTAGATTCCGATTCCTTTCTGTGGTGATTCGGATCGCGATTCAAGCTTGGATTCCGATTCATTTCTGTGGTGATTCGGATCGCGATTCAAGCTTGGATTCCGATTCATTTTGGTGGTGATTCGGATCGCGATTCAAGCTTGGATTCCGATTCATTTCTGTGGTGATTCGGATCGCGATTCGAGCTTAGATTCCGATTCATTTCTGTGGTGATTCGGATCGCGATTCAAGCTTAGATTCCGATTCATTTCTGTGGTGATTCGGATCGCGATTCGAGCTTAGATTCCGATTCATTTCTGTGGTGATTCGGATTCTGATTCAAGCTTAGATTCCGATTCATTTCGGTGGTGATTCGGATCCCGATTCGAGCTTAGATTCCGATTCATTTCTGTGGTGATTCGGATCGCGGTTCAAGCTGAGATTCCGATTCATTTCTGTGGTGATTCGGATCGCGATTCGAGCTTAGATTCCGATTCATTTCTGTGGTGATTCGGATCGCGATTCGAGCTTAGATTCCGATTCATTTCTGTGGTGATTCGGATCGCGATTCAAGCTTGGATTCCGATTCATTTCTGTGGTGATTCGGATCGCGGTTCAAGCTTAGATTCCGATTCGTTTCTGTTGTGATTCGGATCGGGATTCAGGCTTAGATTCCGATTCATTTCGGTGGTGATTCGGATCGCGATTCAAGCTTAGATTCCGATTCATTTTGGTGGTGATTCGGATCGCGGTTCAAGCTTAGATTCCGATTCGTTTCTGTTGTGATTCGGATCGGGATTCAGGCTTAGATTCCGATTCATTTCGGTGGTGATTCGGATCGCGATTCAAGCTTGGATTCCGATTCATTTCTGTGGTGATTCGGATCCCGATTCGAGCTTAGATTCCGATTCATTTCTGTTGTGATTCGGATCGGGATTCAGGCTTAGATTCCGATTCATTTCGGTGGTGATTCGGATCGCGATTCAAGCTTAGATTCCGATTCATTTTGGTGGTGATTCGGATCGCGATTCAAGCTTGGATTCCGATTCATTTCTGTGGTGATTCGGATCGCGATTCAAGCTTAGATTCCGATTCCTTTCTGTGGTGATTCGGATCCCGATTCGAGCTTAGATTCCGATTCATTTCGGTGGTGATTCGGATCGCGATTCAAGCTTGGATTCCGATTCATTTCTGTGGTGATTCGGATCGCGATTCAAGCTTAGATTCCGATTCCTTTCTGTGGTGATTCGGATCGCGATTCAAGCTTAGATTCCGATTCATTTCGGTGGTGATTTGGATCGCGATTCAAGCTTAGATTCCGATTCATTTCTGTGGTGATTCGGATCGGGATTCAAGCTTAGATTCCGATTCATTTCTGTGGTGATTCGGATCGCGGTTCAAGCTTAGATTCCGATTCATTTCTGCGGTGATTCGGATCGCGATTCAAGCTTAGATTCCGATTCATTTCTGTGGTGATTCGGATCGCGGTTCAAGCTTAGATTCCGATTCATTTCGGTGGTGATTCGGATCGCGATTCAAGCTTAGATTCCGATTCATTTCTGTGGTGATTCGGATCGCGATTCAAGCTTAGATTCCGATTCATTTCTGTGGTGATTCGGATCGCGGTTCAAGCTTAGATTCCGATTCATTTTGGTGGTGATTCGGATCGCGGTTCAAGCTTAGATTCCGATTCATTTCTGTGGTGATTCGGATCGCGATTCGAGCTTAGATTCCGATTCATTTCTGTGGTGATTCGGATCGCGATTCAAGCTTAGATTCCGATTCATTTCTGCGGTGATTCGGGTCGCGATTCAAACTTAGATTCCGATTCATTTCTGCGGTGATTCGGGTCGCGATTCAAGCTTGGATTCCGATTCATTTCGGTGGTGATTCGGATCGGGATTCAAGCTTAGATTCCGATTCATTTCTGTGGTGATTCGGATCGCGATTCAGGCTGAGATTCCGATTCATTTCTGTGGTGATTCGGATCGCGATTCAGGCTGAGATTCCGATTCATTTCTGTGGTGATTCGGATCTCGATTCAGGCTTAGATTCCGATTCATTTCTGCGGTGATTCGGGTCGCGATTCAGGCTGAGATTCCGATTCATTTCTGTGGTGATTCGGATCGCGATTCGAGCTGAGATTCCGATTCATTTCTGTGGTGATTCGGACCGCGATTCAAGCTTCGATTCCGATTCATTTCTGTGGTGATTCGGATCGCGATTCGAGCTTCGATTCCGATTCATTTCTGTGGTGATTCGGAGCGCGATTCAGGCTTAGATTCCGATTCATTTCTGTGGTGATTCGGATCGCGAGTCAAGCTTAGATTCCGATTCATTTCTGCGGTGATTCGGATCGGGATTCAAGCTTAGATTCCGATTCATTTCTGTGGTGATTCGGAGCGCGATTCAGGCTTAGATTCCGATTCATTTCTGTGGTGATTCGGAGCGCGATTCAGGCTTAGATTCCGATTCATTTCGGCGGTGATTCTGATCGCGATTCGGACCCAGGAATCTTTTGAATGGCTGATTCTTTAGCCCTCTTGCCTCGCCCCGCCGATTCGCGCTGGAGGAAAGGCCGAGCTGGTGAAGTGAAGTGAAGTGAAGTGAAGTGAAGAGAAGTGAAGAGAAGAGAAGTGAAGTGGAGTGAAGTGAAGAGAAGAGAAGAGAAGTGAAGTGAAGTGAAGAGAAGTGAAGTGAAGAGAAGAGAAGTGAAGTGAAGAGAAGTGAAGTGAAGTGAAGAGAAGAGAAGTGAAGAGAAGTGGAGTGGAGTGAAGTGAAGTGAAGTGAAGTGAAGAGAAGTGAAGTGAAGTGAAGTGAGCTGGTTGTTTCCGGACGTCAGCTGTGTACTAGAGAAAGAGGTGATTTTGGTGTAATTCTTTAAGTGTGATTGATTTTTATTGTATCAGTGATTTTATTGGCTTGGCGGAGGTATGCGCTTAGTGCTTATAGTTATTATTATTATTATTATTATTATTATTATTATTATTATTATTATTATTATTACTATTACTATCATTATCAATATTATTGTTAGTAGTATAATTTTTGTTATTTGATATAATTTATTATTATTATTATTGTTATCATTATCGATATTATTATCAGTAGTATAATTTTTGTTATTTGTTATAATTATTGTTATCATCAGCTTCATTGTCATCATTTTCATTATTGTCATTATTGTTGTTATTATCATTATTGCTATCATCCTCATTATTATCATATTTTATCATATCATCGTTATTATTATTATCATCGTTATTATCACAAACATTATTAATGTTATTATTGCTGTCATGTTTCTTGTCACAGATATCCATCATACAGTATATAATTCATCTAATTGTATATACATAAATACACACATATATTATATCAATATCTATCTATCTATCTATCTATCTATCTATCTATCTATCTATCTATCTATATATATATATATATATATATATATTTATTTATTTATTTATTTATTTATACCTATGTATGTATTTTTGCATGCATATAACATTTACTTATTTCTATCTATCAATTTAATCATTTCAAAAATTTTATCAAATCTCTGATTTTTATAATTCTCATCACCAGACTTACCTTATTTATTGCCTTTTTTTTTAAACATTATCCTCCTTCTTGACTCGGGTTATTCCTCGCGACCAGCGGCCGAGGGAGGCCAGTGACCAGGCGCGTCCTTGCGTGAGAGAGGCTACGTGAGCACGCGCACGCCCTCCCCCCCCCCCTTCCCCCTCTTCTTGCCTCCCCTCCTTCCCCCTCTTCTTGCCTCCCCTCCTTCCCTCCTTCCATTCCCGTCTCCCTCCCCTTTCCCGGTTCTTCTTCTCCTCTTCCCCAGTCTTCTGAATCTCATTCTCCGTTCTGCCTTCCCCTCTTTTCCTCCCCTCTCCCCCCCCTCTTCCCCTTCCTCCTCGTCCCCTCCCTCTCCCTCTAACACCCTCCCTTCCCTCCCTCTTCCTCCCTTCCTCGCATCTTATCGTTTCCCCCTTCTTTATTTTGTTCTCCTTTCTTCCTTTCCTGTACCTGTTCTCTCTTTCCTCCTTGTCCCTCCCTTTCCTCTTTTCCCCCTTCCGCTGTTTTCCTTCTTTTGACTGTTTCTTATCTCTTCCCTTTTTGTCTTCCTTTACTCCTGTTCTGCCTTCCTCCCCTCCTCTCTCCCTCCCTCTCTCTCTCTGCCCTTATTTCTTCTACCTTGCCTCTCTTCCCTTGCCCTCTCCTCCCCTTCTCCCCTTCCCCTCGCCCCCCCCCCCCTCTCTCTCCCTCTCGACCAGTGTCCATTATGGCCCTAATGACTCTTGTGAGGATAATGAAAAGGGAATTTATGACTTCAGCTCCACCTCGACTGCCTCTTGAGATTCCTTGCTAACCTCTCTTGACCCCAACCCCCTCCCCCTCCCCCTCCCCCTCCCCCTCCCCCTCCTGCACTCAGCTGAACTCCTTTTTTTTCATTCCTTCATATCTGTTTTTAGAACCTTCATCTCTGACTCTCTCTCTCTCTCTTTCTCTTTCTTCTTCTCTATTTCTCTTTCTCTCTCTCATTCTCCCTCACTTTCTCTCTCTCCCTCTCTTCCCCCCTCCCTCCTCCTCCTCTCCCTCTCTTCCCCTCCCTCCTCCTCTCTCTCTCTCTCTCTCTCTCTCATTCTCCCTCACTCTCTCTCTTTCTCCCTTCCTCTCTCTCTCTCTTTCTCTCTCTCATTCTCCCTCTCTCTCTCTCTCATTCTCCCTCACTCTCTCTCTCTCTCTCACTCTCATTCTTCCTCTCTCTCTCTCTCTCTCTCTCTCTCTCTCTCTCTCTCTCTTCCTCTCTCTCTCCCCCCCTCTCTCTCTCTCTCATTCTCCCTCACTCCATCTCTCTCTTTCTCTCTCTTAATCCCTCTCTCTCTCTTTCTCCCTCCCTCCCTCTCTCTCTCATTCTTCCTCACTCTCTCTCTCTCTCTCTCTCATTCTCCCTCACTCTCTCCCTTCTCTCTCATTCTCCCTCACTCTCTCTCTCTTTCTCCCTCCCTCTATCTCTCTCCATTTCATCACCTGTCCCTGCCTCTCTCCCCGCCCCACGCGCCACCAGCGCCGTGCAGCTTCCCCTTCCGCCGG
>NW_027213820.1:22500-25000 GCF_042767895.1 Penaeus vannamei | reverse complement strand
GTGTGCATAACTGTATTGGCCTTCGTTGTCAGACATCTCAAGCCCTTGCGAAGACAGCTCTGCATTCCGCGGAACAGGTTCTCACCAGAAGGACCGGCTTCAGCTGAGGGCGGTGGCATCCTGACAGCCCCGAGCGAGGAGGCAGCTCGACGCCGTTTGAGAGACCACTTCTTCAGGAGTGTGCATTAAGTCGATATCTCCCTATGATATGTCGGACCATAAAGCAGGCTTTGGATATAAAATCCTATTATTGATTCATCCCAGGTGGAAAGCAGCGTGAAGCCTTCAACACTGCTCGAGGGAAAGCTTATCTACATCTAAACGGCAAAATGGTGTCCATGGCGATAGACACCGAGGGCAGTAGGAACAACCTCTGCCCCGAGAGACCAGAAACAGGCAAACGGACATTCAAATTGAAGAGCCAAACAAGAAGAAGGAAAAGAAAGCACTCCATACTTAACACGTACACACCGACGGTATGTTCTCTGGGGATCCTTCAGACCGCATGAAGTGGAGATCTTAGAGATCTTCAGATGTGAAGTGGGCTGCGGGCGCCGGGGCCAAACACGGCCACCAGAGTCAGCTGACGGACAGGTGGAGAGACGCCTCGCGCCGGGGCGTCCGGAGGGCCAGGCCTTTCCCTGGGACGCCTCGGCTGCGCGGCGACGCAGGCCCCGGGGCGCCCTTGCTCTCGCGGGCGGGCGGCGCTCGCGGGCGGCGCTCTCGGTGCCAAACGCCTTTTCTGTCGGGTGCTCGGGACTGGAAACGCTGCTCGACCGCTCTCTCTCTCTCTATCTATCTATCTCTCTCCTAATTTCTCTCTCTCTCTCTCTTTCTTAATCTCTCTCTCTCTCTCTCTCTCGTCCTCTCGTCCTCTCGTCCTCTCGTCCTCTCTCCCTCCCTCCCTCCCTCCCTCCCTCTCTCTTTCATGCGAGTAACTATCTATCTATCTATCTATCTCATTTCTCTATCATTCTCTATCTTTCTATCTATCATACTCTCTCTCTATCTATCTATCTGTCAATCTCTATCTCTATCTCTCTCTCTCTCTCTCCCTCTCGTTCTCTCTATCTATCTTTATTTATCTCTCTCTCTCTTTCTCTCTATCTATCTTTATTTATCTCTCTCTCTCTCTTTCTCTCTATCTATCTTTATTTATCTCTCTCTCTCTCTTTCTCTCTCTCTCTCTCTCACTCTCCCTCTCTCTCTCTCTCTCTCTCTCTCTCTCTCTCTCTCTCTCTCTCTCTCTCTCTCTCTCTCTCTCTCTCTCTCTCTTTCTCCCTCCCCCCCTCTCTCTCTCTCTCTCCCCCCCCCTCTCTCTCTCTCTCACTCTCACTCTCTCTCTCTCTCTCTTCTCTCTATCTCTCTCTCTCTCTATCCCTCTCCCTCTCTCTCTCTTTCTCTCTCTCTCTCTCTGGCTCTCTCTCTCTCCCTTTCCCTCTCCCTCTCATTCTCACTCTCTCTCTCTCTCTCTCTCTCTCTCTCTCTCTCTCTCTCTCTCTCTCTCTCTCTCTCTCTCTCTCTCTCTCTCTCTCTCTCCTCTCTCTCCCTCTCCCTCTCTCTCCTTCTCTCTCTCTCTCTCTCTCTCTCTCTCTACTTCTCTCTTTCTATCTAATTACACTAAAGATAATGATAATAATTATGATGATAATAACAATAATGATTTAGAAATAACAATAACATTAGTATCAATTTGAATAACAATAACATTAGTATCAATTTGAATAACAATAACATTAGCATCAATTTGAATAACAATAACATTAGTATCAATATGAATAACAATAACAATGATAATTATGATACTAACGAAGGTGATGATAACAATGATAATAGCGATAACGATAATAAGAGCCAATTGTTATTAACGAGCTAATTAGTCGGCGTATGGGGGGTGGGGGTGGGGGTGGGCGTGAGGGTGGGGGTGGGGGGTAATGGTGGGCGTGAGGGGGGGGGGTGGGGGTAATGGTGGGGGTGGGGGTGGGGGTGGGAGTTGGGGGTGGGGGTGGGGGTGGGGTTAGGGGTTTGGGGGTGGGAGTTGGGGGTGGGGGTGGGGGTGGGGGTGGGGTAGGGGTTTTGGGGGTGGGAGTTGGGGTGGGGGTGGGGTGTGGGGAGTCGGCGTACATCGGCGCTGCTTCCTCGAGCGGTGTTGGCTCTTCAAACAAAATTCGGGGCGGACCAGCGAGAGGCGCGGCGGGCGAATCGCCGGGGTGATGTTGGCGATCGAGGGATGATGGGGCTCGTAAAGATAGTGGCTGGGGGGGGAGGGGGGAATGGGGGAGAGAGGGGAATGATGGAGGGTTGGGGAATAAGAGGCAGGAGAGAGGGAGGGCGGAGGAGGAGGGTGGAGGGGGTGACGGCAGGTGAGAGCAGGGATGCTGAAAGGAAATGGTGGGGGGGGGGGGATGCTGTGAGGCCCGATGGGAGGGGAATTAGCATGGCACTGAGCATGGCTCTCTCTCTCTCTCTCTCTCTCTCTCTCTCTCTCTCTCTCTCTCTC
>NW_027213819.1:7500-15000 GCF_042767895.1 Penaeus vannamei | reverse complement strand
TCAGCAGGGTCAGGAGAGGCCAGGGCGCCTGTGTGGCACTCGTGCCCCAGTTCAGTTTCAACCTTAATCGTGCGTGGACGCCGTGACGGTTAATCCAAAGCGAATTTAGCTTTTTGGTTATAATTACTGAATTCCGGATTCCAAGGGGAATCATCAGCTCGCCTTTAGACGAGTATAAACAATTCCAAGGGGAATTATCAGCTTGTCAGGAGACGAGCATAACCAACACTGTATACGTAAGTAATTACATTAAAAGTGTAAATTTACGTTGTGTTTATTGTAACCAATTGAAATTATATTGAGATATAATTGTCATATGCAAAACTAGGAAGTATTATATCCATAACACTGAGCCCGCTCCTGAGAGAGTGGAATATAAATCTATTATCCAGTGACTTATACAAAAAGTAGTATAACAACCCCTAAATAGGGGCTAGGTAATAGTTGGTGGCAGCGTAAGGGATTAATAGTGTTAACGATATAATACAAAGTTTGAAAGAATTTTTTCTCAGAGAAGCAGCTCTGTAGACGGCGAGCACCAAGTGGAAATTGTGTTCGTATGTGCGTGAGTGTGACGTCACAAGAACGAGCGAGAACGTGATTGGTCGCTAGAGCATAGTATGAGTGCACGAGAGGGAGCGAGTGTAGCTCATTGGCTCAAGTGAGAGAGAGAAAAGAAAACGCAGTGTGAGTGGCGAGAACGCGTGAGGAAAACGTGACGTCACAAAAAGGGGAGGAGTTTATCAGTCTGAAAGTGGTGACTGTAGAGAGAGGATCAGCGCGGGTTGAGCCTCCGCTATAGCGAATCTTGGTGATTCTATGCTGCTTGGGCGCATGAATGAATGAACTCCTAATAAAGTATTATTTTTAATAATTTACCCTTTAGTATTTAATGATGGGATATATATAATTAATGCATGTTAATAAACAAGTTTCTTAGAATATTAAATACTTGGTCAATAAAGTTTTCTTGCAGGGTTAAAGTGTTTTATGAGTGAAATTATTTTACTAACAACACAACAAAACTTTCCGACCATTACAGTGTACATACATCTCATATTACATCGATATTGGTTTCCTTAATATCTTTTCGCTGGGCAGTGATAGATTTTAACTTACGTGTGAATAACAAGGGTTATACATTACCGATAAGTGAACAACTGTGTAGTACTGGTGTTTAGTGACATTGTGAAAGAACCACAAAGACAATAAACCGCAAGAGAGTTGCGAGGGCCGTGTGCCTGACTCTACTTGTTGTTTTTAAGTGGGAATTAGCGAGTTAGGCTTCGAGGGCCGTGTGCCTGGCTGAGACTTGTAATTCCAAGTGAAAAGAAACTATAAAACTAAAAGGGGAAAGTATTCCTCGAACATTGGAAATAAAAACACAGTGCTACCAGTTAACGTAATTGTGCATGTCCGGGGAAGACAGTAACAGACGGGACACGGCTACTACGGACAGTAGTGACGACGAAGATCCGTTTGTCATAGCGGGGGAGCCAGGTCTACGAGACCTGTTAGGCTCTGTGTACACCAGAGTTGGCGCGGTAGCCGACTTAAGTGACGAGGTACTATCGTCGAGCGTGGATCCCGAGTCAGGAAATTCTGACACTCGCGGGGAATTGACAGATATTTCTAGTTCTCAAGCGGAGAACAGTGCTCTTCAAGAATCTCGTACGTGGGCCGAGGAGACCGGAGACATGGAACAGGTGGTAGAAAATCTGCTGAAGAAGGTTGCAGACTTGGAGGAAAAACTAGAAAGGACTAAACAACCGCCTACAACAACCCAACCACTAGCACCAGATTCCGCCGGGGCCGTGGTAAAGCCTACACCAGTGGAAATGGTGCAAAGAGGTCGATGTGTCCCCCTGTTGATGAGGAATGAGGATGATCTGACCGGAGGCGAATGGATCGCCCAGGTGGAAATAGAGATGGGACGGAACGGTGTCAGGAGAGATGCCGAGAGGGTGAACTTCGCCGCAAGTTACATCCACCCTGATAAGGGAAATGCTAAGGAGATAGCACAAATGATAACCTCCAGGGACATCTCTTGGGAGGAGTTTAAAGAGGGTATTTTGGCAATATTCTCTCAAAAGAGGAAGAACTGGGACGAGTCTTTAAGAGAGGCAGAAAGGTACCAGGATGAATCCTTTGAAGAATGGATTCACAGTAAAAAGGCTCTCCACATGAATTTTACTCTTCTACACGATTGGCCATTTAAGGCAGACCCATTACTCGCCGTAACTATGAGATTCCTTGCAACAACCATGGTTGGTGGTGCTTTAGACAAATACCGAATTGGAGATGAATGGGACATAGCCAAATTGAAAACCATACCATACTCGCAAATCATAAAAGATTACACGAGGTGGGTGGAAAGAAATGGGGAGAAAGACAAACACTTCCAGTCCACCCTACGCCCCAGGTATAAAACCGCTGCAACCGGGAAGGCTCAGGTAGCAGTGGTAAGAGAGGAGAGACCAAGGGAACCTCCAAAGAAGATCTCTTGGCAGAAATCAAGTAGATATTTCTGTAATGTTCATGGGTGGAACAACTCACATCCTAAGGATCGATGCTGGAGCTCCAAGCAGGATCTACCAGCAAGGGGAAGATCTAAGGTTGGTCAAGGCGCTCAACCTAAACAGAAGTTTCCAACGACTGGAACAAAACCTAAGAATCCGGCAAAAGTTAAGTGTTTCTTCTGTGAGGAAAGTGGACATATAGTCAAAGATTGTCCACAAAAGAAAAGCTATGGAGTGGCTAAAGAGTCAAAAAAACTCTTCAGCACCGTCCCAAGAGGGCGGCAACTAAACAGAAGGAATGTAGAAGACAAAGATGTACAGGAAGGAGTAGGACGCTTGATAATTCCTATCTTAGCATCGTCTCTTCCAAGATACATGATGACTGAGGTTAAGGTACCTAATAGTCAAAAGTCTTTTACTGCAGTTTGGGACTCAGGGGCGAGCCCAACATTGGTTAAGTATTCCATGTACAGGGAGCAGGAGGAGGTGAAAGAGAAGGACCACAAGGATCCAAGGAACCTTCCTTCTCCGCTTGTACCACGTGAACTGCTCGTAAGTGGAATACTGGAAGGAGAACCGGTGAAGGCACTAGGGGAGACCCAAATGACCTTCGAAATGGGAGGAAAAATAATCTCTCATAGGTGCTATGTGTTTCAGGACGAGATCATTAACTTTCCTGGGGATTGTGATGTTCTTGTTGGATCGTCCTTAATGCACGAGCATAAATTAATACTAGATTTTGATAAATGGAGAATTTGTCAAGGATCTAAAGTCCTGCAGAAAGGTATGGTAAACCACGAGGGACATAAACCGGTTCAATCACCTAAAGTGGTAGGGAGTCACCAGGTGAATGAGAGTCTGGAGGACCAGAGCAAGAAATCTAAGGAAGATTTGGCAGAGGATCAAATTAACTCTCATGAATATACAGTGGTTTCATTGGAAACTATTACTGTACCTCCAGGTAAGGCAGCTGTGTTACTTGGATGTCTTAAAAGAAAAGGTGGAAAATTGGAGGATGGAACTCCAATAATGATAAAAGCAAATCCATTACAGGAAGATTGTGTTATCATTCCTGTTATATGCACAGCAGAGGATCAGGTGAAGGTCTTAGCTTGTAACTGGGGAAGGGTACCAGTACTAATCCACCAAAAACGGAGGATAGCCCAGGCATTCCCTATAGAAGATACTGATGTGGAACTGTGTGGGAATTTGGACAAGGGCCATAAGGAAAGACAAAAATCATTGGCTAAATTAACAGTAAATGCTGTAATAACTGAAATACCGGACAATGAAGATGAGGATGACCCATTGGAACAGGCACTTCAGATCGACCCTCAACAGGTGAAAGCAGGTCAGGACCCAACTTTAGATGAGGATCGCTTTCAGAAATTACTGAAAGAGTTAAAGGCAGATGAGTGGGTATTATCTCCAAGCCAGAGGAAAGACGCAGAAAGGGTTTTGCGGGACTTTCAGGCAGCCTTTAACTTGAAGGAGGAGCCACTGGGGAAAACAAACTTGGTTAGTCATCGGATAGACACAGTCGATGAACAAAAGGTTTATATACCACCCAGGTTTATTCCTTATGCAGTACGACCAGCCGTGGAGGCAGAGGTCCAAGCCTTAATGGATCAAGGTCATATAAGGGTCAGTTCATCCGAATGGAATGCTCCAATTGTCCTAGTAAAGAGGAAGGATAATTCACATCCAAGGTTGTGTGTGGATTACAGGGCTCTTAATGGTAAAACGAGACCCGAATTTTATCCCTTACCTCTAATTGAAGACATCTTGTATCAAGTCAGTCAAAGTAAATGGTTTTCCACACTGGATTTGAGAAGTGGATATCACCAGGTGCCACTAGACGAGGAATCTAAGGAGAGATCGGCATTCTCTACTCACCTGGGACATTATGAATATAATGTAATGCCTTTTGGATTGTCCAACGCCCCAAGGACGTTTCAAAGACTTATGAACAGAGTGTTCAGTGGTCAAATTGGAAAGGGATTGCAATTATTTTTGGATGATATTGCAATATATAGTGAGGATATCAAAACTCATTTACCCATATTGGCAGAGGCTTTGCAGAGACTGATACAAGCTGGACTAAAGGCTAGTCCTGAGAAATCACACCTATTCCAGAAGGAAGTTAATCTTCTTGGACATAGAGTGGGACATGGGAATGTGAAGCCTGCACTAGACAAGTTAGCGGCAGTACGCAATTTCCCAAGACCCAAGAACCGTAAAGAGGTACGGAGATTCTTAGGGTTAAGTGGCTATTATCGAAGGTTTGTCGATGGATATGCCAAGAAAGCCAACGCTCTAACAAAGTTAACTTCAGAGAAGAATCCTTTCATCTGGGGTGATGAACAGGAAAAAGCCTTTACTATTCTTAGAGAGAACTTGGTTACGGAACCAGTACTCAAAGCACCTGATTTCAGGAAAACATGGTATCTTAGCACTGACGCCAGTCAAGGAGCTATTGGTGCAGTACTTGCTCAAAGGTATGAGGGCCATTTTTGCCCAGTTGCATACTACAGCCGACAGCTGAAGGCAGCTGAAAGTCGGTATACCACCATGGAGAAAGAGGCTCTAGCAATAATAGAGGCCTTAAAAAAGTTTAAACCCTTGGTGTGGGGATTAGAAGTAGTAGTTCTGTCAGACAACAGATCACTTCATTGGTTATTCCACAAAGCGAAGGATGGTAATGCGAGAGTTACGAGATGGGCTCTAACTGCGCAATCCTTTGGGGCAAAAATTATGTACCATCCAGGGAAGCTTAACGCAGCGGCAGATGCTCTGTCCCGGATTGAAGTTCCTGAGGGAATCAACGCCGAGGAGGTGGAACGTACCTCACAAATGATTATCGACGAAGCCGAGAATTGTCAAATTGTTTGTATTCTGGCAGTCGAGTCATCAGGGGAGAAGATTGAGGAAGAACAGGACGAGGAGGAAGATGGACCGCCGTGGTCATTAGAGGAAATGATCAGAGAGCAAAGACAAGATCCTCTATATGGGCCTGTAATCCGATATCTCCTGGACAAGACTGAAATCAATCGAAAGAAGGTGGACCCGAATTTGGAGGTGAAGGACTTCTTTATGGACCAAGAGTTACTTTACAAACAGATTCAACACCGGAATTCGATGAGGGAAGTCGAAGAAGTACTTTGTGTGCCTAGGAGCTTAGTTCCTAAAGCCCTAGCACTAGTTCACTTAGCACCACTGGGAGGCCATGGGGCAGAAGAAAGGACCAAGTTTCGTGCTAAAAGACTATTCACTTGGCGTGGAATGGACAAAGACATTAGTAGGTATTGTCAACAATGTCTTACATGTCAAAGGTTTAAGGGTAGAGGCCATCCCTTAACTCCTTTAAGAAGGTATCCAGTACCAGAGGAACCTTTTCAGACTCTAGCTATGGACCTGATGGGACCATTTCCCCTTACGGAAGGGGGAAATAAGTACATACTGGTGGTTACGGATTTCCTCACCAGATTTGCGGTAGTGGAAGCACTCCCTGATAAAACCGCAGAGGCAGTAGCTAAGAGTATTTATCCAATATTCCTGCAATATGGAGTCCCAAAGACAGTCTTAACTGACCAAGGAAGGGAATTCAGGAATAAACTTCTAAGATGCATGGCGAAGACCTTAGGGTATGATCATCGTCAGATTGTGGCATATCACCCTGCATCAAATGGACTCTGTGAGAGGACAAATCAGCAGGTATTAAGCATCTTACGTGGTCTAGTGGAAGGTAAAGAACACTACTGGGACCAGTATTTAGCAGAGGCACAGTTAGCCTTGAATTCAGCCTATCATAGTGCTATTGGAGATACGCCATACTATGTGATGTTTGGTAGGGATGCGGAATGGTGGACAAGACCCATCACAAGTTATAGACTACCCAGTGAGGACTTCGTGGCAACACGAACCCGAAGATCTCAAGAAGTCTATGAATATGTGAGAGACAATCTGCTAAGGGCAGCAGATAGACAGTGTCGAACTCAATTGAAGAAATCAAAGGACACTTCACTACGGGAAGGCACAAGAGTTTTTGTGAAAGCCATTAGAAAGAAAGGGGATACAAAATTATCACCCAAATGGGAAGGACCATACCGGGTTACCAAGGAGGTAAAACCCTATGTCTATCAGTTAAGAGACTTGCAAACTAGGGAGTTTAGAGAAGTCCATTTGGAAAATATGAAGGTGGCTTTGGAAGCAACCATACCAAGAGCACTAGCTCCAGGAGCTAGGAGACCATATCCGGAGATGAGACCAGACGAGGAGTCTATCATCCCTGAAGGCAATCCGGAGGAAGAAGACGAAAGGGAAATGGAGTACCTTATGAATTATCCTAGACCAGTTGGCGATGGAGCCGAAACGGTGCAAAGGACGGAAGCTCAACCTTCATGGGAAGAGGATGAGGGACCGGATGTAATTGTGGAGGATGAATTCAATAAAGAGTCTATTCCAGGAACAGCCAATAATTGTTGTAAGATGAGAATGGATATCACAAACAATACAGATTCCAACAATGCTTCTGCAAATAACGCTGAGGGCGAAAGGAGAATGAATGATGGAATGAATGAAACTCATGGGAGGAATGTTAGTTCTGAGCATGCGGGTAGGGAACCTATGCATGGGAGACGTACTAGCGGACGTACAAAGTATGGACCCGGATATTATGCACGGTTGCACGAGGGACCATAGTAGAACTAACCATAACTAGACATGATCACATATGACCACATGACACACCAACACGTATTTTACATAAACATTTTGTTGGAAAGGACGTGGTGGTTACCAACATGGAATTAAAATGTTATGCTTCTTGCAGATATTGAACCATGTTGGGAGGGATGTGCATGCTGATCCTGGGAGCCTGCCTGTGGATGGTTTGTCAGGCGGAGAGCAATCCACCTCTTCTTCGGCCGGGGGTAGCCCTTATTAGTAGAGAGGAGAAGGTTCTCACCGAGAATATCCACTG
>NW_027213816.1:10000-12500 GCF_042767895.1 Penaeus vannamei | reverse complement strand
GTCAACTACTTGGCACAAGGCCATGATCAGGGGAAGAATAGTTTTGTCATATCTTCCGACATTGTTGGTGCGTTTGACAGGATGTGACACCTTGGCCAAACTCAACAGTGTGAGAGTGCGCAGCCACTTCCTCCACCTTGCACAAGACCGCCTCGGACTAGCAGTGAACTATCGCACCTCGGACGAAACCCAGCGTCCCGCAGGGTATCCTCAACTCACTACTCCTGAACATTTTTATTTTATTTTATTTCATTTGTTTATTTATTTATTTATATTTTGCCAGCTGCTTCACCTTGTCCCAGAGGCACATGTCTACGCTGTCGCACCCTTACTTTCCCCTGTGACAGTGACAATCATCATGCTAGTCGATGCTACCCCATGATAAAACAGCTTTTGTTTATATCTCGACGTCAGCGCACCCTTGACACACTTATTCCCACCGTTCTGTTGAAAGGAAAGGCGCTGCCCCTCCAGGCATATGATAATGATGATGATGATGATGATGATGATGATGATGATGATGATGATGATGATGATGATGATGATGATGATGATAATAATAATAATAATAATGCCAATAATAATAATTACAATTACAAAAGTTCCAACAAGTTTGCAATGGCCTTGCCAGATTGCGGGAAGGCATGTGACACTCAGATTCATAGTTGGTGAGAGCATTGCCTAAAATTAGATGGTTTATGCTAAACATTCTCACAGAGAGAGGAAAGCAATTTATCAGGGAGACAGATTTTGCCTCCGCTATTTGTCATGAGAATGTTGTCTTTGACAAATAAAAAATGTGAAGGTGGTTGTAGAGAGGTTAAAATAAACTATTTTTGTATTTGGATGATCTCAAATTGTTTGGAAAAAGTCATGAGTTGGTAGAATCACATTTAATGGGAAATTTTGGTATTGCGAACGAAATTCAGGTGGATAACATCAAGGACTAGGAGATAAATGGTGTGTACACAGTATGGCAAAGACTGAAGTTATTGTTCAATTCAAAACTTCGGGAATATAATATTTACTTTACACATGAGCAGTCTCAACGTTAAGGCACAGCGCATGAATCATAAAATGATTACTTAGAGAGCCGAAAGAGTTAAACAAAAATAAGATAAAGACCATGGTCACACACAGGGCTTTACACCCTAATAGTAATGTTAATGAGATTTGCATTTCAAGGGAGAAAGTGGTAGGGGACGATGGGTTGTGAGGAATGTGCAGAAAGTGAAGAAAACAACTTGGGATACTACATAAATGATTCGAATGAAAGGATAATGGCAGGCTAAAAGCACAAAAGACAAGGGTGGGTTTAAGATCCTTAACAATGCAAGGAGAAAACAAAATGTATGGTTCTTATGTACGAGAAATGCCAAAAACAATAGAATTCCTGGGAAACGTGGAGCTTTGAAACAAGCGTTAAAAAGTACAACTCGGAAACAAATCCTGACGAAACAGTCGTTATGCTGTGTGTGTGGTGAGAAAAGTGAACACGTTGGTCGTATTGTTTGCAAATGTTGAAAGCTGTCTAAATCCGCTGTGATTAGATTATTATGTTGGAAGCTATGTGCAAAATAAGATCTGGCAAAGACAGGAAACCCTGCTTCAAAGAACATGACAGAATGAGGAATGGGAGGTGCTGTGGCATGTAAATTTTCAGTGTGACTGAGTACTCGAACAGACATTCCTTTTGATATGAAAAAGAGAACAGCTCTGCATGATGATGGCAATAATGATGATAGCAGGCGCAAAAGAAAAAGAGGAAATGGAAGATCTCAATAGATAAACTGTTAGGATGTGATCGAGGGCTTTCGGTCGTTGGTTTGCTGGGTATGGGACAAGAAATCTGGAACTGTGAAAAAAATGGAATCACCATACCAATCGAGGTATTGCAAAAGATAATATAATAATGTTTTTGATTATCATAATATCAGTGATAATTATCATATTGATAATCTTGATAATGATGATGAAATTAATTAGACTAATATTCATAATAAGGACTATGATAATAGCAATAATAATGATTATGATAATAATAATGATAATTGTAGTAATGATAATAACAGTATTGCTAATGATAATGATAATAATAATAACAATAATGATGATAATGATAATGGTAATAATAATAATAATAATGACGACAGTAGGAACACTAATAATAATGATGATGATAATAGAATTGGAAATGATGATAATAGTATTAATAATAATAATGATAATAATGATAATAATAATAATGATAATAATAATAATAATAATAATAATAATAATAATAACAATCATAATAGTAACAATAACAAAAGAAGTAATGATTATCTTCATGATTCTGATAACACTGATCTTATCATTATTTTGTTAAGATTATTTTCATTATTATTATCATTGTTGTTGTTATCACCATTATTGTCATCATCCTTATTATCATTATCATCATTATTATTATCATTGCTATTATTATAATCATTATCATTGTTATCATTATTACGATTAT
>NW_027213815.1:110000-122500 GCF_042767895.1 Penaeus vannamei | reverse complement strand
ACCAAGATACTTATAGACTATAAATCTTCATTGCATACACCATGTTATGTGGACAAAGAATGCTGTAGGTCTGGCTCACTCGGTTCCTCGGTTCCGATGCCACGCCTGGCCTGGCCACAAGGACTCGACTCTGGTTCCGGATTCACGTGAGGCGAGTGGAACCTCTCTTTCGGTGTCCTTCTTCTGTCCCTCCTTCGTTTTCTTCTCACATATTTCACCCCCCCCCCCTTTCTTCCTTGTTATCCTTCTCCTGTTGTTATCTCTTCTTATCTTCCACGCAGCCAGAGACATGTGCTTCGTTGCACGCACTTTGTGATGTCAAAAAAACTATATTCACACGTCTTTCCTGCAGTCAGCCACTTTCATTCTTTGTCGGTTTGTTTGTGTAAGATATATATATATATATATATATATATATATATATATATATATATATATATATATATATATATATATATGTATATATATATATATATATATATATATATGTGTGTGTGTGTGTGTGTGTGTGTGTGTGTGTGTGTGTGTGTGTGTGTGTGTGTGTGTATGCGCGTGCGTGTGTATATATATATATATATATATATATATATATATATATATATATATATATATATATATGTGTGTGTGTGTGTGTGTGTGTGTGTGTGTGTGTGTGTGTGTGTGTGTGTGTGTGTGCGTGTGTATCTGTCTATGTATCTAGCTATATATATATATATATATATATATATATATATATATATATATATATATATATATATATATATATATATATATATATATATCTCAATTTACACACACACACACACACACACACACACACACACACACACACACACACACACACACATATATATATATATATATATATATGTGTGTGTGTGTGTGTGTGTGTGTGTGTGTGTGTGTGTGTGTGTATTTATGTATGCATGTGTGTGTGTGTGTGTGTAAATTGAGAGATATTTGATCTGGAAATTCATTCACTACGAAGGATATACTGCTGACCTTCTATAGACTTCAGATGGCACAGGTAAATATCAAAGGTAAAAGGATAAATCCCATTTCTAAATTGTCAAAAATCATTCTTTGGAATCATTTGATCATTCAATTTACTCCGACAGGTGGTTTTGCCAAATTTGATTTTAAGAAAGGAAAGAGAGAAAGAAAAAAAAAAAAAACGCGGGAAACCTTGATGACGTCACATCAGACGATTGTGTCGACTGATATTTCATAAATCGCCTTGATTTATAACTTTTTTTTATACAGATGATAACAGGAATGTAGCAGAAAAAAGATGGGGTGCAACAAATGAACCTTAGAGGGGAATCCTTTAAGTTTAAGGCAGATAATTAATTCGATCCAGTTTTCGAGATGGAGGGTTCATTATTCCTATGTTCCCGTAGGACAGAACATTTGGATGATCGGGGGGGGGGGGGGATTTTCTCCTTTTTATTGAGTACTGTAATGAGGAAGAGGCACGATGAGTCTCTCTGATATCCGTTGTTGATTTGAACACACTCCACGTATTTTTTACTGTAGTCAGTAATGCGAAAGACTATCCTGGTTCCAAATATATTTACATATGAAATAATATCCTCAATTTTTTTACTTATACATTTACATTGCCCTGACCAAGTTCACTTCTAGGACTCCTTTCGTCTTGCACTTAACGCATTTGTCCCCATGGTGTCCTAGCACTTACATGGCTATTTGAAGTTAGAGAAAAGTATTGGCATTGTTAATCACAGGAAATGGTTACGTGCTTAGTACGAACGAACAACACATTCCGTATATTAACTGCGTATTAATCTGTCATGAATTCGTTCATGTTTTGATCCACTTCTACTGTGAATCACCTGCGATCCTCATTAGCGTTGCATGTACTTGGTCACGTACTGGTTCATTATGCTCTGAAAGGTCATTTTATGCCCATACTGCGAGGGTGATGAGAGTCTCTCTTCACTCAGGCAATATGAGAGAGGGGAGGAGAAAAGAGGGGGAGACAAAGAGAGGAGAGAGAGGAAAGAGATAGGGAGAGGAGAGAGAGGGAGAGGAGAAATAGAGAGAGAGAGAGAGAGGAGAGATAGATAGAGAGAGAGAGAGGAGAAATAGATAGAGACAGAGAGGAGAGATAGAGAGAGAGAGGATATATATATATATATATATATATATATATATATATATATATATATATATATATGTATATATATATATACATATATATATACATATATATATATATATATATATATATATATAGAGAGAGAGAGAGAGAGAGAGAGAGAGAGAGAGAGAGAGAGAAAGAGACAGAGGAAGCTACTGAGCCATAGCTAAAGGTAATTAATATTGCTATCATTATCATTATTCAAATATCAAAATATATACGCTGGCCGTTCGTCCTTTCTATAGCTTTTTATGACTTAATCAATCTAATTATTTTTATCACACACATCCCTTAGCTCTCATGCACGCATTTATACGTATGTCCCCTACTACCTCTTTCCTATCATTGCAAACATACCAACGCTGTGATATGCTTTACCCTTCAACAAAAGCCATTCACTAGGACACAGCTTTCCCAGTCGCCTCAAACGACCACATGTCCAATACGTGATTCACTGTTATCAATAGACCTTTGTTCCAGTGTTGATAAAGGTCTTTTCCGCAGGAGCCTTGAAATATCACCGCGCTTCAGGAATTTTTCTGTGTAATTCTTCCACTTACAAGGCCTTTATAAAAGAGAGAGAGGGGGGAGGGAGGGAGATAGAGAGATAGATAGAGAGAGAGAGAGAGAGAGAGAGAGAGAGGCGGGATATATGTATGCATATATATATATATATATATATATATATATAGAGAGAGAGAGAGAGAGAGAGAGAGAGAGAGAGAGAGAGAGAGAGAGAGAGAGAGAGAGAGAGAGAGAGAGAGAGAGAGAGAGAGAAAGGAGGACAGCTAAATAGTTATAACATAAAAGTCTGCCTGGTGCAAACCGGACTATTATTTTGTCGAATTTTGATTCTACAGTGTCTGAAGGAATCGCATCAACGCATTAGTCTGTTTACAAGGAATCGAAGAGGGGCTTGGGAGATCAACACACACACACACACACACAGATATACATACATACTCATGTTAAGCTTTTTATTATTATTTATTAGTGTCGTGTGCTGCTCCCCCACCTCTTACTGGAGACTCCCTGTGACCCAGATATGGGCAAAACCTCGGATTTGAGTGAACGGGGGAAAGCACAGATATGTCTTTTAAAGAAAACCTGTCTACAAACGAGATAAATTGCAGATCAAATCGGTCTTTGCAGCCATTCTGTTCGGCGACTGTCAGTCCTGACAGAAACGTCACCAAAGCTGTTGGGGTTTGCTACATCGATTGTTCTCACCACTAACCGTGAGAACAATGTTTAAATAGGGTTAAACACCGACTTTCAGTCTTTTTGGGCTTACACACAAACACACACACATATGTGTGTGTGTGTGTGTCTAAAGTGTTGTACGAGAGCAATAAAAAATATACATGATAAAACTTAATTGTAGAAAAAAAAACAACGGCGATACGGTTTACACAATATCCAATTGATCAGTGAAAAAAAGATGATGCAACTTTTTGTATGTAAACATTGCAACAGGCCACGTGACCACCTTGTGTTATAATACTTGGTGAATCGCCCTGATAACAGTGTTTACTATGCTTGTGCCTCATGGGCTCTCTGCACATGTTCAGGCCTAACAGAAATCTCACTTGGAAGGTGAGTGAAAGTTTTTTTTCTGAATAAGATGCCATTTTGAAATATTGTTTATACATTTGCGTTTTGGTATGTTTGATACCTTGGATACTGTATTTTGAGGTACCGTAGTATTGAATTTGTCGGTTACTTGTCTGAATTTATATTTCATTATAGAATTGTCTCTATGTTTAGTTTGGACAGATATGAGTGTACATTACTACCTGTATCAAGAGTCCTATAGTGTAAATCCTAGTGATAAAAGATGTGTTTCTAAGAGAGAGAAAAGGAAACAAAGGAAAATAAATACACGACTGAAGAATAAGATGTTTTAAGAACAGGATGAAAATCTCAAGAATATTTCACTTCACACGTAATATGTAGCTTCAGCCCTGGGTTGGGGAGCGGAACCTTTCCTTGGCAGGGAAGGGAAGGGCAGGGCAGGGAAAGGATTATTTTCACCCAAACGTTCTCTCTATCTGTATATCTATTTACTCTCTCTTAAGCTAAGCTTAGTGAGAGAGTTATAGACAAAGTTTAGAAGCTGTATATATCATATAGATATTACAGTGAAACCTACGAATCAGTGTTAATTTAAGATAAGATAACTATGAGTTTTAGTTATCATTTTCAATATTTACATATTCTCCAGTGAAGAAAGACAATTAGAGTGTTAATCTAATTCATCAAAAAAATCAGATTTATATTGCAAGAAATCGTTCTTCAGCATGACTTGCTAGTTGCCACATAAGAAATGGAAAGACTAAGGAAAATTAAAGCATACAATAAGTTGACATTTTCTGCCATCAGAGGAATGGGTATGTATCATCTCAATTGACCTTCGGTGAAAATGAAACCTGTAATCAATAAGCTTGATTTTTATTCATAAAACGAATCCCACCCACTCCAGCCAATGAAGCGCGCCATCCCCATGAAAACGCAGTGGCTGTCGCCGTGTGTGTGCGGCCGCATAGCAACACATGTACCTCGAATCGCTGAGTAGTTGGGCGACTGTGAGGGAGATCTCGTGTCGCGCCAAAGGCCAGCTACAAGCCATTGCGTGTGTGTGCTCCTATTCACTTCCATTGACCTGGTAGTCGCGCTTCTAGCAGTCGCGCCACTAAAGTCGCTCGTCTGAATAGGGCCTAGAGTCAATTTGGGTAATTTCCATGTATGATTTTATGGATTGAAATACATGTCATAGTTGTATTTCTGTTGTACTTGAGCCATTTTAGTTTGTTTATATGTGGTGTGACATATTTACATTTCCTAGTACTACTCATGCTCCAGATGTTTCGGCAGTATCTAATGATACCAAGTGCTAGTGTTTGTATAACAGCAATTCTTGTTTTTGTCGGTATTGTATTTTTGATGTGATTTTAAGTATATCAGAATGCCCATTACTTTTCTGTATATGTGATCAATGTTTGCCTCAGATGTTATGTACATTCCTAGTATACGCCTAGATTTTTTATTGTTTGATGTAGCAACCTTGGAATTCTTGGCTGCCTATGAAAATATATATACACTGTTTTTTGTGGATTTGGTTTCAAGTAGGTTTTGCGTCTGGGTTTATTTAGTTCGAATGTTTACAGTGGCAGTGTGAAGAAAATGCGTCATCGGCGTAATGAATAACAAGGTCTATATAAGTCCAGGTCTCGTCACTTCGGAGTTCTGCGCAGCTTTGGGTGATAAGGCCTATGACGTCACTAGGCGTTTTGTAATTCTCATGCTGCAGCTTAGATATTGCATAATAAAGAAGTAAAATACGAATTTATTATAAAACAAATCATACAACCGACACACTGGATAAAATCAAAGACAGGTACAGTTGATATATATATATATATATATATATATATATATATATATATATATATATATATATATATACAGTTAATATATATATAAATATATATATATATATATATATATATATATATACAGTTAATATATATATATATATATATATATATATATATATATATATATATATATAGAGAGAGAGAGAGAGAGAGAGAGAGAGAGAGAGAGAGAGAGATACAGTTAATATATATATATATATATATATATATATATATATATACATATATATATATATATATTATATATATGTATGTACATATATATATACATATATATATATATATATATATATATATATATATATATATATATATATATACATATAATAAACATATATGAATATATATAAATATGTATATAAATATAAATAAATATATATATATATATATATATATATATACATTCACACACATATATATATAATAATAATGCAGCGCGATCACAAATTTTGCAACCAACCACTGAACAACTACTGGGCATTGTGGCTTTGAGCGCGCCAGTCAGTCAAGTGAGCGAAAACGGAAAGAGAGGGAGATCCTTACGGCTCTGCCTCACATCCAAGAATAACCACACGATTAGCGTTGAACCCCAAGGCTTCTACGCCTAGTGACGTCATGCGCGAGACTGCGCGAGACAGAGGAATTTGAGTCGCTTAGTGACGAGATAATACAGATACTTCTGATAATGACGAGATACTTATATACAAGGTCTATATAAGTACATATATAGACCTTGCTGAATAAGACGAGTTTTTTTTTTTTTTTTTTTTTTTTTTTTTTTAGCAATTGACGGTAAATCATTAACGAATTTACTGAATATGATTAGACCTAGGATGGAGCCTTGTGGAACACCAAACGAAACTGGATTTTGACTGATTGAGTTCTCGCGGACAAATATTTTTTTAACCAAAAGTTATTAATTCCATGATTATTTAGATTACTGACATGAGTATTTCGTTGCTGACACTATCAAAGGTCTTCCATAAATCACAAAAAAAGCAACGCTAATAGTTCACGTCTAAAGTCATGTTGCGTGTTAGATATAAAATTATTCTCCAAAAAAAATGTTAATTGGTTTGCAACTATTTTCTCGAGATCTTTAGATATTACTGGGAGTGTAGTGATGGGTCGATAATTATTCATTCCGTTTGCATCACCTGATTTAAAAATAGGTGTTATACCATGTTTCCAAAGTGATGGATAAACACCGGTGACTATGGATGTATTAATGATAACTATCAGATAGTATGCAATTGCTGGTAGACTATCGTTTATGAAATGATGTGCAATGTCATCAGCTCCAACGGAATTTGTCCTTAAGTGTTTTATTGTTAGTGCAATTGTTTTTATACCTACTGGTTGCCGTCTGAAAATATTTTTATAAGCCTTGTTTCATCTGTTTTGTTGGTATGTGGAGGCGGGTGTCGGTTCATAATTGAGTCTACTGACGTCTGCAAAGGAGTTATTAAATGTTTTATGTTATTTATGGAATTAAAGGAAATGTCTTTGTGTTTCTTATGAGGCAGAATAGTTTCTGCATTCATTGAACTTTCTTTTCAAATGCTTTGCTTCCCCACAGTGCATGAGTGTACCCACATTCCTCCTGATATTTTTATCCACCCTGAAGGATGGCATCAGATCTGTTTATCTTATGAGCTTTGTGAGTATTTTGTCTATCATTTATGGCTCTCAGTGTCGTCCTTTAGCCAAGGGGCGACTGGACGCTTTACTTTTTTGTTTTAAAGGGAGCGGAAGCATCTATGCCGTTCTCTCTCACATCTGTTGGATATTTCTTGTATGTCAATGTCCTCTGTTTCTAAAATCGTTGGCTATAATATGTTAGATTTTAGTGACGCTGTCGCTTTGGTTTTTCTACATTTAAGATCCTGGTTAAAGCTCGCGATCAGCAATTTGGTATAGACCACCGTTTGTGTGAAAAAGAATATCGGGTCTGTTTGTTACTATAACATCTAATATGGATTGGATATTCTCTGTAACTCTTTGTCTTAATTTATTTCTATTGATTATTCGTTAACTTTCCATTTGATTCGCCCAGACCATCATTTAAATCACCAAGGATTTCTCTTTATTAACATTTCTCTGAAAATATTTTATAATTAAAAGATTCTGCAGTGGCATGTTGGTTTCTATAGACTGCCGACGGGGATGGAAGGAAGTATATTGCATTGTACAGTTACCCAGGTGTCCTCTACTGCTATATTATTTTCAGTTGTAGAGATGTTATTTTATTTCAGGGTATCTCTTACGTATATGCACTCTATCTCCACAACCTGCATCACATCTGTAAACATGAAAGTTTGGAAAGCTGATGAAACTGCTTAATATTTCTTGGTGAAGTCGTTTCACTAAAGCACAGGATATCAACAGTTCTCTCCATAATCATGAATTCAATTTCTTCGAAGTGTCCAGGGAGAGACTGTGCATTGATATGCTCGATTCTGATAGTGTGTCGTGGTTTGACCGCCGGATTTCCAAGGTCACACGTTCTGCTTGCCTTTGTACTTGTTTCTATTACGGAACACCTTTACATTATTAGGAAAGACGTCGGGCTCTAAGAAAAGATCTAGGTCTATATCCTTCCCTCTTATAGTAACTGTGAAGCTTGAGTAATGATTGTGTGTCATTCTAGTTTCGAAGGCTTTCGCGCTGGAAATATTGTCAAACATTTTCAAGGAAGTCCTCAATATCTTCCTCGTTTGTATCTGGATGGCAACTCGTGATATACAGGTATACTGCCTGAGGACAGTTGGTGACTTATAAGGGTTTTGGCGAGTGGCGTTCCTCCCTTGCTTTTCTTCTTTGTTTTCTAGCGTTGACGGAAACGAAACCTTCCTCATCCTGGTGGAGTTGCAGCTGCTCATTTGTGTGTTGTTGTTTCCGCTCGCTCAGTTTTTGCTTACTCTCCCTTATACTGCTTATACCGTGAGAGGATGGAGTGTCAGGGGAGGGGGGAGGGGGAGGGCGTGGGGAGGCGTTGGTAGTGGGTACTGCCGTGGAATTTCATAGAGGGTGTGTGAAATCCTACTCATAACAAATACCGGTCTTTATGGTATTCAAGACTGTGTCATCAGCACTCTTTTATTAAGTTCTATTTGTGAATAACTAAACGTAAGGAGTCCTGGTCTTGGTCACTTAGTTGGTCTTCCATACTTGCTCGAACTTCAATTAGCAGTAGCCTAAGATAATGGAGAATCAGCACATGTGTAATTGGTAGAAGTTATCTCCTCTACTTGGCGATTTCAGGTCATTGTAAAAAAGAAAAGAAAAGAAAAGAAGTGGGATTTTTTTTTCTTTTTTTTTTTGCCAGACCGCCGTTGCTATGACAACCTGAAAATGTTAGGGCACAAAAAGATAAGTAATACTGTTTGTTTCATAGTAATGCGTGCTTTTGATATTAATAAAATAGAGGTAACATATATAATATCCCACAATTTAACATCCCACAACAAGTTACCTTAAATTTCTTCTAAATTTGAAAATATACACTAATTTCCAAGGAAGAAGACCCCTTATGCATTTGCTTTATTAAAGAAAATAAATTGAAACGTTTTATACTTGATACTGATGATAAATTCTAATGATACAAACATTAAGAATGGTCATGATACTCATGTCATTTCCTATCAGAAAAATGTAGAGATAACAAGTATAATTATAATGATAAGTCTAACGCTGTGACGATGGCAATGTTATTGATAATGAAGATAACTCATTCTTGAATTTTGATGCAATGAATTTGCAATAGCACACGTTAAGAATTGCTGCTAAATTGCCAAGGAGAAATAATTTGAAAATTCTCTCTCACTCACTCACTCACTCTCTCTCTCTCTCTCTCTCTCTCTCTCTCTCTCTCTCTCTCTCTCCCTCTCTCTCTCTCTCTCTCTCTCTCTCTCACTCTCTCTCTCTCTCTCTCTCTCTCTCTCTCTCTCACTCACTCACTCTCTCTCTCTCTCTCTCTCTCTCTCTCTCTTTCTTTCTTTCTCTCTCACTCGCTCTTTCTCTCTCTTTCTTTCTTTCTCTCTCTCTCTCTCTCTCTCTCTCTCTCTCTCTCTCTCTCTCTCTCTCTCTCTCTCTCTCTCTCTCTCTCTCTAGCTCTCACTTTCACTTTCTCTCTTTTCTTTCTATTCTCTCTCTCTCTCTCTCTCTCTCTCTCTCTCTCTCTCTATATATATATATATATATATATATATATATATATATATATATATATATATAAAGGGTAATACATGCAATACCTACTTCCCACGTGTGTCCACATCTAGACCTCGTGGTGTGGCAGGGGCGCCATGTGCGTGCCCCACGCTCACTGCCACTCGCTTCACCCACGCCCGTTTGCGCCCCTAGCGTCTCCTCTAGCCGGATAAAAGGGAGGCCAATCTTGACCCAGTCTCACACCCTCAACGACCTTCTCAGTGACCGCTTCTGACCTGAGTTGCCCCTCCGGCCCCCAGCCGGGGGATCCACCCAGCGCCGTTCTTCATGTATCGTTATTCTTGTGTATGTGTTGTAACTCTTAGAAATAAAGAGTTAAGCCACACCGTGTATCTCTGTTCACCATAAAATAAGAGAGCGCTTAGATTATCTTATAAGTGGTGGCAGGGTGGTTGTTTCGACCTTTTGGCTTGAAACCGAACGCAAGACTCCGAAGAACTAGGACCGCTCGCCTAAACATCGCGATATGAAGAACAAGGATGCAAAACCACGTGAGTACATGTATGGGTCAAATCTTTTCTTTTTCCTTTCTTCTTCTCCCATATATGCGTTAAGCAAACCGTTTCCGCGATGGTTTTGCTGGTGGAAAGTGCTAAGTGAAAATCTAACAGCATAATGGCAACACTCTCACAGTCTGTCAATCACCGGGATCTGAGACACTTCCTCAGGATGTGTCAGGTCTGGACACAAACACATGAAATATCGTTCTTTAAATAATTAATTTTCTCGCATTTAGAGATTTATTTATATTGTTTCAACGACAACAAAATTCAACTCAAGTTCGTGATTTTCTCTCAAGCTGAGAATTTTCTTTTTGTAATTCTCGATCATTTACGAATTTGTGTATTCCTTCTCTTCGTATACGTATTTCGTTAATTGATTGTTGAATTTCGCTCATTGTTGAAATCTTTGGCTCATTTTATTCTTTTACTGATTTCAGTATTCGCACTCACGAACGCGCATATCATTTAATTCTTTGTAGTAAACAGTTAACCCACACCCCCCGCCCCGGCTGACCTCACTTCCCTTTCATCCGGTCGTGGAGGGCAGGGACCTGTAATTAGGCCTTCAACGCTATTTCGGTGACAATTCTTGGGTGCAAAGAATAATAGCTTGATCGCAAATATTTCTAAATTCATTTGAATGAATAAAGCGTAAAAATCTTCCCCTTTCATCGTGTAATAACGCATGGGGTTTCGTAATGAATAATAGATAAACGCACCCGACGTTTGAGAGTAAGTAATGAAACTGAAGCATAACTCATTCGTTCGGCATATTGAGTTGGTGTGACCCGTATTAACGTCTGCTTATTAAGGGACTAGGGTTTAAGCTGGAATTAATTCGCTTAGTAAAACACCTTCTCAACTTTCTTTACCGCTGGCATGTCCGGAAAATTCCGACAATCGTGTGATTCGTAGTTGATATCTGCGTGCGCCATTCACAGATTGTAGAGTAAGACTAACGATAAAATTCGAGTCTCATATAGTCACTTCATTCGTTCAGATAATTTGGGCATAAGGGACCCTCTGTCGATGAAAACTAGCTCTCACATGCGTATGCGAGATATTATTTCCTCAGTGTATCAGATTTTGTTGCATCCGTAAGTGCGATTAAATAATCGGTGATAGCATAAGAAACATTTCTGAACTGGGATGCTTGCATTGCGGAAGCTTGCAAAAGAAATTTCATGTCACCATTCATTTTGCGTACGTTAAGTCGCATTTCATTTTAATGTTGAATTCTTGGGGTAATTGAAATAATTGTTGTATTGACATAGTAATGATCATAACATTTGCTAAGATGAACGTTAAATTCGTGTTTGTGATCCATCTTCGTGTGAGCTCGCTTTCTCTTCACACATAATTACATACACACACTCATTCACGCAATCAGGCACTGTAAAGTCAAATCTTCAATTATATGATTTGTTGTGCATAATCGCAGGCCCGCAACGTTGCTGTGATGAGTAAACATACACACAATCATTTCACACACTCTTCCACGCAGTTCAACAGAACACTGTTAAGTCAAATCTCCATGTATAGGATTTGTTGTGTCATGGTCCAAGGCTATTCTTTTGCCTTGTTGACGTTGCTGATCGTGATTAGTGGAAATGATGCGCTATACATATTTTTCTTATCTGTGAAATGACAAACGGTTCAAGTTATCCTTGCGGATGCCGATGTCATTTCCCTTATCTATTCTCATGTCTATCTGAGATGGTTAGTAGCTCAAGCGAGTTCGTGAGAACTGCTACTCTCCTCTCCCTCATTTATTTTTCTTCATGAAAAATACAAAAGTGAAAAAAACGAAAATAAATGAAATAACCACATTAAAAACTGCAAATTAGTATAAAAAAAATTACGGCTAACAGCGCTTAATTAACATCCCTCCCTCTCTGTTGTCTTTCTTTTTCTCTTACTATATTGGCCCTTACGTGTATAAACTGGTTCATAATGTATATATATGGACGTGTATATCCGACGCGGCATCAAAGGAGATCTAACTGCAGCACGATCGCCTTGCAATGCCGTGAGACGAACATCGCCAGAAGATCGCCGCAGGCCAAAGGACGAGGACTCGCGAAATTGCAGGTACTAAGCCGCCCAGATCAAGTGGACGGGCGCCGCCTGTCAGTACTCCCGTAGATCCGGTGAAGAACCAGGAAC